>NW_004524868.1:1917960-1935003 GCF_000260255.1 Octodon degus | reverse complement strand
ACAGAGAGAGAGAGATAGAGATACAGTGAGAAAATGCGAGAGAGAGAGGAGAGAAGACAGGCAGGTAGAGACAGAGATAAACAAACAGAAAACTCTGATGTTTTTTCCTCTTTTTGTAAGAACACCAATACACATTCCTAGAATAGTATTGGTCTAATCACTTTACTTAGCCTAAATCACTACTGTAAAGAGCCTGTCTAGAGCTATCAATAGCTCCATTTGGTGATGATCTCAAATGACCTGTTTGAAGGCACACAATTCATCCCATAACATCCCACCTCTCAGCTGCCCATACTCATCTCCTCCTATGTAAAATTTATTCACCCTATTGCAAGAACACAAAAAGTCCCACCCCAGCATTAGCTTTCAACTCCAAAGGCTCTTTTAAATAAAGTGTGTGTGAGTTTTTAGTAAAATTTATCCCTAGGAAAAGTAACTCTCTAGTTATAAACCTCTGAAATCATACATGTTATGTGCTTTTGAAATAGAATGATAACACAGGAACCGAATAGACATCATGCTTCCAAAAGGGAGAAAGAGAAGAGAAGAAAGAAGTGCTGGGTACCAGCCAAGTTCAAATTCTTACAAGGTAAATTGTATTATATTTTAAGGTTTCATGATGATTCTCCTTGTGTAGCAACAGTATTCTTCGAGCGAAGGTGTAATGTTCGATCTTACATGGAGGATATTCTTACCTTCTTGGTTGAAGGATAAAACATGTTCATAATGAAATATTTCAACTGTTCTAATGTATAGATGCAAGGGGTCAGAAAAGTTCCTGTACATCATCTCAGTTCTTGGTCCCTTTGCTTCAAACAGGCAGGGTCCCTGCTGTTGTAATCCAGCCTCTAATCCTGGCATTCTCAGGGCTGGTTCCCTAGCCACACCCCAGGAGATCTCAGCACAAAGGGCTTTCTAGATTTTGCAAAGAATATTGCAATGAACCTTGAAAAATAATATTTAGTTTCTTCCCTAAATAGGTCATTACCACCATTGTTCATGTCATATAAAAGTAAGAAAGGGGTTTGACTAGAATAGAAGCTGCAACCAAATATGAGGGTGAGAGAACTTTGGACACTGAAAATGGAACAACAGCTTAAAACAGAAGCAAATTATTTGGTGGATACATGTTTTCTGCGAAAGAATCAAAATAACTCCAATTATTTCATTGCAATTTTATTTTTTCTCATTAAAATGAATAAAAAGGGCTGGTGAGATGGCTCAGTGGTCTAAAGCACCTACTTGGAACAAGCTTAGCAAAAGCACAGGGACCTCGGTTCAATCCCCAGCACCACCTGGCCAGCCAGCCCCGCCCCCTGGTGGGCTGAGCTACCCACACACACACACACACACACACACACACACACACACACAAATAAATAAAAAAAAATTAAAAAAAATAAAATGAATAAAAAATTAGAAAGATAAATAACTCCACTGTATATAAAACAACATTTTCTTTATGTACTAAAAATCGTGCTGCTGTAAACATGGGTGTGCATGTATCATTACATTATGATGCTTTTAACTCTTTTGAAAAGATATCAAGGTTTGATTGAAACCAGTGCTTGGCTCAAAGCTGCTACCACTGAGGTCTCTGGCCAGTGTTGGTTCCCTGCATGCACAAGCATGGGGAGTATCTTTACAAACCTCTTCAAGGGCCTTTATGGCAAGAAGGAGATATGTAATCTCATAGTGGGCTTGGATACTGCCAGATAGATGATGATTCTTTATAAACTGAAGCTTGGTGTAATTGTGACCACCATACCTACCATAGGTTTCCATGTGGAGGCTGTTGAAGACAAGAACATGAGCTTCACCATCGGGAATGTGGGTGGTCAGGACAAGATTCGACCACTGTGGCACCACTACTTCCAGAGCACTCAAGGCTTGGTCTTAGTGGTGGACAGCAATGACAGAGCGTGTGTCAATGAGGCCTGTGAGGAGCTCACGAGGACGCTGGCTGAGGACAAGCTCGGGGACACTGTCCTCCTTGTGGTTGCCAACGAGCAAGACCTCCCCAATGTCATGAATGCAGCTAAAATCATGGAGAACCTGGGGCTGCACTCTCTACATCACAGGAACTGGTGTGCTCAGGCCACCTGTGCCCCCAGTGGGGACGGGCTCTATGAGGGATGGGACTGGCTCTCCAATCAGCTTGTAGCCAGAAGTGAACCAGAACACCCTTGGCCAGACTTCCTCCTCTTCTTTGTTCTCCACTTTCTTCTCATGTGGCAAATGTTGCTACTCTGTGGTTCTGAGTGCCAGAAGCTATCTCCATGGGTTGGTCACAGTGTGCATGCATCATGCTGTAAATGGGCAGATGCTGCCTGTACCAGGTTTTTATTTAATGTAAATAGATTCTGTTTCCACAGAGGCAATTTCTGGTACTCCTGTGCAATATTACTCAGCTTTATTATTGTAAAGAAGAAAACAACTCACTGTTAGTCCTGAAAAGGGATTTGGATGCAAAGACACCTGGCTTGCAGGAGCTGCTGAGGCATAGAATGGTGTCAGGATCCATTTGCCCATTGGTGTATAAGTGAAACTCAGTGCATTTTTAAAAAAAAAAACAGTTACAAATTACAAGGTGAGGAGAACACTTGAACACACAGAAGGGAGA
Source organism: Octodon degus (assembly GCF_000260255.1). Lineage (NCBI taxonomy): Eukaryota > Metazoa > Chordata > Mammalia > Rodentia > Octodontidae > Octodon > Octodon degus. The sequence goes on along the minus strand of NW_004524868.1, from coordinate 1,932,380 downwards.
CTAACCTTAGTGTAGTTTGGCCTGCTTATCAGATCAGCTGCTCCTCTGGGAACTCCAGAGATGAGATGAATGAATGCTGTCCATGACACGGTCACAGTCAAGACCCTGTGGCCTGCCTGTCTTTGGGTCACCTGCGTTCTGTAGCATCCTGCTTGTACTCATACTCTTGTGCTCAACTTGGAGTAGCAGACAGGGTTATGGTAGGGCATGGGACCCTCCCTCCTACTACTCAGTGTGCAGCTGGAATTGTGCCTGTTCCCAGTGCCCACTCAGGACATACATTGGTCAAAGTCTGGGTCTCATCAGCTGGAATGCATGCAAGCTGTGGTGGTTAGTTCATTCCAGACCACAGTCCTGGAGCACCCTCACCTCCATGTGAGGAAGTAGCTTCCTCCTTCATCCTGCAAAGGTCCATTTTGCCATCATAAAAGATGACCTCTGCTTTTTCTTTTGTATTTTGATAAACACTAAAGAAGCTGGAGCTGTTAAATTTACCGTGGGACAGTTCAGAACTGGTTTATTTGATGCTGTGGAACCTCTTACTGCTTTCAATACACAATCAGTAATGAACCATTTAGTATACTTGTTTTCATTTTGACAGGCACCGTTATTATCCATATTAGCATAAGGTCTCTTAACAATTAAAAGAAAGAAAAAAAGAAATAAAATAGGGGAATGCCTGGGTGAAATGAAACTTCTAATTTTAGTTTTGTGAGGAAACACCATACTGATTTACAAAGTACTACACTGCCTTTAAAGAAGGACAAACTTGAGACAATTTTGGGGAGGTGGATGCACCTTGAGAAGGTATTTTGTAAGTGAAATAAATCAGACACATATTACTGTCCTGTTTTCCTTGTATGAGGAAATAAATGCATCAAGGAGGACCAAAATGTATAACAGATATTGGGAAGTAGAAAGAAAATGTGCCAATCTGAAGGGGAAAGGAAGAGAAATGAAATAAAAGTCAATGGAATGAAAAAAATGGAATGAAACATTCTGAAAATGGGGAGGGGAGCAGGAGTTGTAGGATGGGAGGGTAATGGAAAAAAAAAGAAAATTAAAATATATTATACACAGGTACAAATTTCTTATGATGAATGTGATTACCATGTATGACAAATATGAACTAATGAAAACAAAGCCCAAAAGACCTTCCATATGATAAAAAAGGAAACTAGCCTTTTTTTATTGTCTTTCGTTTTCCCTTTGAAGGATCAAAGCACTTGCATTTGCCAGTATGTTTTCTATGGATTCCACCAGCAGGAACATGTTTCTAGATACTGTTTTATTTTCTTTTTAAAAAATATATGTGATTGTTGCAGAGTCTCACCAGGCAGCTTTTACTGATCCTCCTGTTTTCAGCCTCCTCAGCGCTGAGATTACAGATGGGTGCCACCTGTGGCTGGACTCTGTGGCTGGCTCACCCTGCCCTGTGGGCAGGGCTGACACAGCATGTGGTACCTGCAGTTGCCTAAGCTTGCCTAAGCAGGCACTTTAGTCCCCTGAACTGTTTTGCTTGCCCATAGATACTGTTTAGAGCATTTCAGGAAGTGGCTTCATCCCACACTTTTGAGAGAAAGTTCTTCCTGTTTTTCTGCCAACAACTTCTGACTTGGGGCATCTGTCTAAGTTCTTGGAAGGCAGTTACAGTCCTCCATAATTCTTGGGTGTTCCAGAAGGAGAGTTGGGTTCAGTCTTAATATGTTCCTTGCCATTTATGTAATAAAAAAGGGAACAATGAAAAACAAGCCTTAAATTTGGCAAGATTATATGATCTAGGTAAGCATGCTGGGCTCTGGCAATTATACTTAGATGGCATCCCTCTGCTGGTCTCTGTCACCCTTCCTTTTTCTGAGGTTCACCAGTTCTTTCATCTGTTGGAGTCAGACTTTCTAATGAGACTCCTTATAGCTCATGCTTTGTGCTCTAGCCACTAGTGCAGAAGGCATCTCAGTGCCTCCTGGGGCAATCCAGGCAGGTGAAATGGCCCCTCTTAGGGTAATCGTACCCAGGGGGGTTGATGGGACTATGTATTCTTATCATTACAATTGAGATAACAAGAAAACAAAACAAAACAAAACAAACAAACAAACAAAAAAATCCCTGGCACCTGTGTAACTTTTTTTGATGATGATGGAAAAAATGGAACTCGGGGACCAGTTGCCTATTCCACAACTATTTCTTATGGTTTAGATAGTTTCTCTCAGAACTGTGCTTCTGAATGACAACAATCTCAACAATATCTGTTTTATTATAATGTTAATATTACTTAAAATGTAGTCGTTAACCATTATAATCCTAATAATATAAATAAAAATAGTCCTAAAAGAGAACATTGGGTTATTTGTTCTTTCCCTTTTTTGCTCTTTTTGAGACAGGGCCTTGTTATGCAGTACAGGTTGGCCTTGAACTCCTTGCCCATGCTGTCCTTGACCTCACAGTGATCCTCTTGCCTCAGCCTCCAGAGAGGTGGTATTATAGGCATGTGCCACCAGACCTCGTGGGTTACTTGTTTTAAGGAAGACTGTAGAATCAATTTTAGTTTCAAAGCATCGCATAAGAAGCAATATTCTGCTCACCAAGGCAGCCCACCGAGGCCAGCAGCAGCCTGCTCAGGGCTCCACACTCCTGCTCCTGCACTGCCAAGGTAGGCATCTGCTTTCCTTATCTACCATGAAGTCTCCTCAGTGTAACGCTTCCTTTATGTTTCCTATAACATATCAGTGAAAATATTGCTTATAACTCTTTTCTAATATATTATAGATGTTTGAGTAAACATGATAATAAATATTATTTTCAAACATGCCTCTATATATTTACCCACAGAAATCCCTACCATTTAAAATTCTTATGTTTTTTTTTTCTAAAATGTAAAATTTGCCTCTGTGCTCTGATTACATTCAGTCAAGTCTCCAGATATAAATCCCTCAGATATGACATTCAGAATAAATCCCCCCTCCACCCACAGGTCTGCTGCCTGTCTCAGATCATTGATTCTGTGACTATGGAGCTGGAACGTTCCAAGGGTTCAGGGGAGTTCACTGGGAAGGGAATGGTTGTGAGGTTGCAGGTAAGGCTCTACAGATAAAATAGCAAGGCCGAAAAAATGAGGAGCTGTGTTAATCAGGAATTCAATCAGCAGCTGCTAGGACAGCAAATGAAAGTACTGATTTGCTTGTTGATTTCAGCCACAAGCCTTAGTAGAGTGCAGGGAAGAACAAATTAGCTATAGGGTATATATTTAAAGTACCTTCTAGTGAAGGCAAGCCCAAAGTTTTTACTGAAATTTACAAAAAAGCTCAGTGTGAGGAAAATTGCCACTCAGAAATATTATGCTAAGTATCACTTTATTAAGGACAAATAGCACTGGGTAGATAATGGATTTATCAAGAATCTACCCTGCTTATAAAACTAACACTACAATGCCAAATATGAAAGTACAAAACTCTAGATTCCATTGTTGATTGGAATTTTGTGATTTCTTTGAGAATGAGCAGGTTTTTTGTTTTCTGTGTCTTCAATGTTTTACTTAGAAGAGATCTTACAGAATAAAAGACCATACATCTCAAAAATTAGAAAATATAACACATAAAATTCTGAATAAACTTCGGATATGTTTAGTGCTTAACTCAGAAAGCTACTAATTTTGCAACATTTTATTTTATTCTACATGGCAATATTATACATGGCAAGTTAAAATAATGTTAACAGTCATGGTATAAAGCCATAAAGCCACCTGTATAGAGAGAAACTTGAGTCATAAAGGTGCTATAGCCTATCATCATGAATTTATAGAAAAGATGCTTGTTTTGTTTTTCTTGTTTTGGCCATTTGAAACTCACAGCTAGGAAAGAAAAAAATACTTCAAGTTAAAATATAAAAAGTATGCAGAATTAACCCTCAATGCTATATATGCTGGTGGCCAAAAAGAGAAATCTTAGAAGTTAATATATTAATACTAACAGCTCCTAAGATTTAAAAATAGCAATCTGTAGTAGTTTACATATAGCATTATAGTTCTTTAAGGTAAATTCTTATTATGATGGACATATTGGATAGTAAACTCATAATTCTTTAATATTTTTATTTCATTGTTATATTCACTTATGAACAGTGCTTTCATGAGGTTTGGGGTATTATTATCTTGATAGAATAAATAGATTTTAGCAAGATGTATGAACAATTACTGAACTCTTTTAGTTCTGCTGTACATTTCAATTATGTTAGTTACCTTTGAAATAATTATATACTACAGATCTTAACAAAGAAATGATCATTTTTCTAAAAATTTCACTATTTTCTACATTTTAAAATAAGTGTCAAAGTTATAGTCTTGATGTTTTTTTCTCTCAGAACTGGGGATTAAACTGAAGCCCTTGTGCTTGCCAGGGAATCACTTATTCCACTGAGCCAACTGCCCCACTCCCTAAATGTTAATTTTGATAACTTAGAATTTTATTCTGTTGAGATTGAATCATAGTACTCAAATTCCTATTTATTTTAATTAATGCTTATTTTTACATGCATTAGTAATATTTTAACTTAATAAAAAATTGCATGACACATTTAGCTTCCCAAAGAGTATTGGCTTCCTTTCACAATATGGAAATGCATTTACTTTTACAAAATGTATTAAAGTTCTTTTTAATATAATACTTTATTAGACAAAATGTCCGGAACATATCCACATCATATTTTTAGTGTATTGGACATTCTTAAATCTATTCCTCACCAGGAAACTGTTTTTGTAGACTACTCTATTCTAGTTCCATTTTCTACCTATTTTCCACCCTGTATTCTGCAGCATGCATTTTTCATGAACCTACCTTCCAAAATAGTACATACAAATGCATAAATCTTGTGCCATTTCATTTCGCTTGTTTTCAAGCTGTAGAAGCTATTAAACTGCGTTTAGGTTTTGGGCTTTGGTTTTCCTTTTCAGTGTTGTATTTCTATACTCTGTTTCTGTTGCAGCTGCTACGCTGGGATCGGTGGTCCCTCGTGTCAAGCACCTCCTCCGTGGTAAGCGACCTCAGTGTCACATCCCCTCTCTGCCTCCTCAGCGCTGATCTCACTCGAGGTGTAGCTCCCTGCAGAGTCACCGGGCTGCACGGAGGCCGCAGAAGGAGCGAGGAGGACTGAGAGGCCCATGCCCTCCTGGGCAGAATCTCTCTTCAAGGTCCCAAAGCCAGAGGAGTCCGTTTTCGGGTCATTTTCACTCCTTTTCTATTGATTCACCTGGTTAGAGCACTATTTTTGTTTAAACAAAGATAATAACCTGAAATTCTGTTCGAACAAATGATGCAGGGGCAGAAAAGACACATCCTTTGCCCAAGTTTGAGGAAGCAGGTGACAACACCATCAGCTATAAGGGCAAGCATTTGCTGCAGCCAGCCTCGGACCAACAGAAGAAGGCGCCAGCTGACTTCAGTGGTGTCCACTAGATTTGTTGCCAGTCTATCAAGGGTTTTTTGTTTTCTTTATCTTTTTTGGGGTTGGTGTCTTTACACCACCCAAGCTGGTTTTGCACTACTTGAGCCCAGTGATCTTCCCACCTCTGATTCTTGAGAGCTAGGATTTCAAGAACACAACACCACTTTCTCTTTTCTAAATTTCTAATTGCTAAGGGCTTGGAGGGCTTTGAGTAGTGGTTTAGAGCACTCAGGAGTTAGACTTCTCAACATCACAATCCCACTCTGGCTGGTTGGAAAGACTAAGAAACAGCCTATCTCATTCCTGATGTGTTCCCCAGTGTTGTTCCTTACTGATTTTGCCCTTCTGCGCTCCATATTGTGATCTCTCCAATGGTGTGTAATCTTGTGAAATGGCCACAACTGTTGTCCTTCTCGCCTAGGCTATGTGGGAAGCTTTCTATGACCAGCTTATTGAAGCAAAATGCAGGTCGCATGTGCAGATAGTTCTGATGATGTAGTGTTTCACCTGCGAGAGGACAGCCACAGGGTCAGGCCCTGCAGGGTGATCTTCAAGGGCAACAAGGGGATAGAGCTTCTTAATAGGCATGACCGTAAGCTGTGAATATAGTTGTTCACTTTCCTGGAGTAAGAATAGCCCAGAAATTGATTCTATTCAGGACTGTGGCTAAAGTATGGGTGTTCACAGAATTAGGAAAAACAGAAAGATTAACGATAATCAATTGCAAAATAGGAATTTAGATAAACCTTTTATATTATTTATTTAGTTACTCTTTGGTGGAACTGGGGATTGAACTCAGGCCCTTGTGCTTTCCAGGGAAGCATTTTTTCTACTGAGCCATCTCCCCAGCCCCTAGATAAACCTATTCTAAGGCCCATGTATATAGACATGTTTGTTCTACATGCATTCTGTCCACATGTCAGAATAGTGTGATGCTCAAAGCCATTAAAACAAAGAAAAGGTTTCTGTGAATGTCATTCCCCTGCCTCCCCAAGCTTGTCTTGGGTTTGGTTTAGTTTGATCTGATTCTATCTCTGGACCTATGCATTGGGGTAGTGAAGAAATGAATGACACTTTGCCAGTGGCCAGATCTGTGGAGAGGTTGCTAGTTGGAGCCTCCATATAGTGGGACAGGAGTCCTGAATTGTCCTCAGGCAGTTCATAACCTTGTTGTTTAGTGCCCTGAAGGGAGATGGCCTTGGGACAAGAAGATTTACTTTTATTTTTTGGAGAATACACAATGGCAGAGGCTGGGGAGATAGCTCAGTGGAATAAGTGCTTGCCTGGGAAGTACAAGGACCTGAGTTCGACCTCTGGTACCACCAAAAGAAAAGCAAAGTTAAAAAAATTAGAAATGATAGAAAATTTCACTCAACAGAGTAATAGGAATTTGACAATGGTTTTTGCAATGTTTCACCTTCAGCTTAGCAGATATAAACCTGCAAAATTGGTTTAAAAAGTTATAAGAAATTAAAAAGGAGAAGAAAAGACTAAAAGAAATTAAGCAATAGTTACACCTTTCAATAGACCAGCAGAGACCAGCAGTACAATTATCCAAGCTCTCCTGCATCTATACATAAATACATTTTTTCTTTTCTTTCTTTTGTCTTTTCCACATCCTATTTTTCCCCTCTATTGAACAGATTCTTTCCCTTTCACAGTATCTATTTATTGTAGCTGTCTCACACTAGCCAGACCTTACAATGTTTGCTCATGTGGGTCTGATTTATTTCACTTACCAATACAATGGAAGGGACACAGGTGGATGACATGCGGGCTCCAATGATTTAATGAGTTGACTCAGTATATCTTTTTTCATGATTTATAGATCTTTTGAACTCATAAGAAAGTTCTGCATCATAGCTTCTGACTGACTCATGTGTCTCAAGTAAGATGCTACCAGTTTCCTCAGAAATGAGATTACTTGGCTCTATAGCTTTCTCTATTAAATTTAGCATAATTGTGTAAATTTGGTAAATTGTGTATTTTTCTACATTTTAGCATTTTTTCATATAACTAAAGGTCTGCAAAACACTTATCTACCTAAAAGATTACAATTGTTTCTGTGCTTCTTACTTAATATAGAAGTTGCTTAACTAAATGTTTTATAACAAAATTTTCTTCTCCTTGTAAGTCATGTGTGGTTTTAATAGAAAATGTGCCAAATGAGAAACATACAAACTTCCAGCTGTCCCCTGAGCTGGGCCTGGTTAGCAGAGCAGCCACCCTCATGTGCTGTGGCCTCTTTCTGTATCCGGGCTACACAAGGAAGCCGGCAACGTCCAGGCATCCTGAGAAGCCACTGTGTCAGCTCAGAGGGGAATGTGGCGGCGTTTGTTTCTGGAAGCTGGACTTTACTGTGTTTCATTGCATAAAACGCACATCAATATCTGGGTGTTTTGAACTACAACTCATACTGTTTAAGGTTATCAATTTAAACATAATAATAATTGCTACATCTGGTTAAGCCAGTCCACAATGTTTTTCTCTTTCCTGCTACCTCAAGCACTTTGCCTTGAATCAGGGTTAGATGTTAAGAAAAGAGGAATCTACATGAGAAATAAACAACACAGGAGAAAAAAATCTCACTACCTTCACAGCTTTTGCATATCTGTAAAACTATTCTAAAATAAAATTTATTTGAAGACATGGTCACAGGATTTCAAACACTTGCTCATTTATTTACTTATACATTTAGTTTGTAGTATTTGATAATCCCAATTAATCCTGGTTTTAATTAAGGACATTTGGACAAAATTAAATGACAGAATTGTATGAGTTAAGAGCCTTTACATACTTTCTCTTGAGGTAATGACACATATATGTTAATATCATTATATATTTGGCCATAGGCCATGGCCATGTCCTGGGTTTATTATCGAAAAAGCTGTTCATTACACAGAAAATAAAAATTCACACCTCACAGACTCTATTGCATCTTCTACCTGAATACTTTCTTTCTTTTTTAAAAAATTAATTTTATTAAGAAACAAATAGAAATGAGACAGTTTCAAAACCAATTAGTAGGACAGTTTCAAAAATTAATACATTGCATAGTGTTGTCTTTGTAGTGATTACTCATAGTATAAGATGTAGACATCATATCCTGTCCAAATGCTTTTAGTACAAGTCTTTTTTCTCATTGAATTAAGAGAAGGTAGCAGTACATCTATCCTATCTATTTTGTAGATAGAGGTACAAAATTGTCCTTCAGAACATTTTCAAAAGAGTGGCTTTGTTGAATTAAGATCTGATGGCTCATTTGACTCCTTATCAGTGACCCAGGGAGCTCAGTCTTGTGAGAAACACATTCACTTTCCCAGCCTTAACAGATTGACTCAGAGACAGGGAGAGCAGTCAAAGCCAGGCTTTAATTCAGTCTTGCGAGGCTGGTGTCTGCGGTGCAAACACACATACACAGCACAGTGACAGCTCATTCTCTCCCAGAGAGCAGGTTCCGTCTCCTCCCCTTTTAGCTCAGTGTTTGAGTCCCACGAGGGCAACAGCCTTTCCTGGACATCGCGTGTGTCTTTCCTGCTAAGGCAGTTTCCTGGTCCTCCTCCCAATTTGAGTTTGGATTTCTTCATAAGACCTTCTGTTCTTTACTTTTGGACTTTCCAAAGAGCAGGTGTTTCTGTTTAGAGATTATATGTGACCTTGCATTTACTCCTGTTCCACTTAGCTCTAGCTATCTTATTATGAAAATGAGTCATTCTAGACCTTTCATTTTTCTTCTGCAACTACATTTATATTTTTCAATAAAGGCTTTCTTACTAGTTTACTTCTCCCTTAAGGTCCCATTTACATTGGAACCTAGATGCAGGAACTTTGTCACATCCACAGGCTTTTAGGCAATTTCCCCCTTAGAATTATTTTGTCTGCAAAATTATCCACTTCAAGTTTCCTTTTCTTACATACTTACTGCCTATGCATACCCTTCAGCAGCAAAAGGCACAGACAGAGATCTGGTATAAAAGCACATTCAAAGAATAGAAAAATGTAAGTAGACTTTGTAACTGTGATGATTTAATATTCTAGAGTGAGACTATCTAAAATAAAAAAGTTAGGAGAATATTAAAAATAAACTTCCATGAAGATGCTTTGCAAAAACTGTGAAAGCCGAGAAATAGCAGCATGTGTATAAATGATTTTCTATATTTATATTGCTCAAGGTATATGCGGGAGATGTAAATTTTGGAAATCACAAAGAATTATTGGAAGTTGAAATTCTTTTATGTTTCCAAATTTAGTCAAAATTCTCATTTTATTACCAATATAGCCATGAAGGTAATTCTAACGCTAACCCTTAACTCTAATATTTTGAGGTAACCAACAGCTGTCAGCACAATTAACTTCTCACTCTAACCCTATTTTAACCAAAGCCCTAGCACTAAACCTTGATGTAGTCATCTCAATGACTCAAACAATAACACATAAATCTAACACTAATCTAAACTTAACTGTAATCATAACACATTAGCTCTAAACCAGGACCTAACCCCTACCTATACCCTTAAATTATAGCCCTTCATCGAACACTGAATATTTACCTTAAACCCTAACTCTGAATCTTAAACACTCATTCTGACCCCAACATATAAATCAAACTCTGATCCTCACAAAAAAGCTTAACCCTAACATGTAGTCCTAAACCCTAACATCTATCCCTAATCCTGAGTAAGCTTGGCAAGCTTCATCTGTTTCCTTGGGTAGTGGCTAAGCCCTGGCCTATCTGGGGGAGGGTGGGTAAAGTGTTTTTATGTCTCTCTACTTTTCTGGTTGTGTACTGGTGTGGGTCGGGGGCAGCCAGTAGCCCCGGGGCTGTTTGAAGTCCAGTATGAGGAAAAGATCAGTTAGGGAGACCCCAGTCGATGACCTCCCTTCCTTCATGATGAGGTAGTGCTTGGAACCCTGTTGCTAAGCAGCACAAAACAGAACTGATGCCTGCTCACTTGTCTGGAGACATAGTACATGTGACGATTTTTTCTGTTGCTTCCAGACTTCCCAATTCTCAGGCCCTAGGGGACCTCGCAGAGGAGGACTCAGCCAAAACTGGAGAAACTGGGGTGCCCAACTAATCTGCTATGTGTGGCCCTTTCCTCAGAGGAGTCAAAGTGGGGAAAAGAGTAGCTGAGAACAGGTTAGCAAAGGGCAGCACACTGCTCTGATCTCCCTGTGTGGGTCCAAAACATCTGTGTGTGTGTGTGTGTGTGTGTGTGTGTGTGTGTGTGTTTCCATACACACCAATGAGAGTCAACACAAAATCTGTGAAGTTCTCATATCATTATGTGGCAGGGTCATTTGACCATTTTTAAGGTGCGGTTTAAAAGTAAAATGACCCCACATATCTCATGGATCTAGAATTGAGGACTTTGGAGATGATGAAATTGTGTGGGTGACATATTCATCGATGGACCAATGCACTACAATGCCATTGCTGAATGTGTTTTTAGGAATTGTTGCTGAAGTGGAGGAGGAGGGCCACTGCCCTTGCGACTCTGGAGGGTATATTTTACCCCAATCTCCTTTGTTCTTTTCCTACTGTTTTTGGGCAGCTTTGGGAACCACTTTCCTCTGCCATTCCCCTGGATCTTGGCATTTCAGCCTTGGGGCCAACTAACCATGAAATAAACTCTCTAAATCTGTGAGACTAAGTAAGCCTCTCCTCCTCTGAAATTGTGTAGAGTACTGGTCCCACAGACAGACACATGATTTATACAACTACTGTTTCCATGGTCCCGCTCCAGGGTGAAAAGGTAGCAGGTCAGACTGTGCATACTTGAGCTTGCCTTGAACTTCCAAAGACTGATATAAGGGAGATTATGGTCAACTCTCTTGGTCAACTCTCTTGTGCCATCCACACATAATGGGAATGACTTATTCCTCCCCCAATTTTTTAAAACCTACCAAATATTTGGCACCATGCACCAGGTGCTGGATATACTTTTGCAAAGGTTTGTGGACCATCCAGTAGACAAGGGGAGCTCAGCGCCATCTCGAATCACTCAATGATCCAGTTTGTTGTGTGGAAACTGAGGTGCTCATAGAAGGACCTGTACAGTGTGGTCAGGAACAAAGGAGCCTGATAATGCTTATTCTGGGCTTGTTGTATACATGGGTCACCTAGTGTAATGCTTCACTTGTGTGTGACAGTCCCGTTTCATCAACACAGAGAAGCCCTCAGTTTTGGTACACCCTTACATGAAGCTGAAGAGCACATTCACCATATGTAAAGGAGGCTCAGGACTTCATCTGGGAACCTACTGTCCTGGATGCAGACAGAGTGGAAGCCCTGGGGGTATACTGAAGTGGCTGGGGCCCAAAGAGATATCTGAGAAGGGGATGATTGGGTTCATCAATGGCACACACAGATATGACCCCATCATTGTATATAGGCATGTTACTGGGTAACTTGCCAATTCAGAGCTAAGGAAAATCCCCATTCTCCTAGACTTTATTTGTGGCTTAGAGTAGTGACAGAAGAAGATGCAGAAAGCCATAAGAGTTTAAGGTTGGTGGAGTACCAGCCTGTCAGGTCCACCTGCTCACTCCTGGGCAAACTAAAGGAAGCCATTTATTTTGGGGAGAAAGAGAAAGGCTTTTTCTACATCTCACTCGAAGGGGATGGAGGTGCTGCCTTGGCCTCAAATCATCAACTGACAGAGTCTAGTTGTGCAAGGTCTTTCCTAGAAAGGTGGAGAGGGGAGAAGGTACAAAAGAAAAGAGGAAAACACTTCAGGCTTGCTCCCTGTGGGGCTTGAGTTCCTGGGCAGCATCTTTGTGTTCCCTCCTTTCATCGAGACTATGGAGAAGACGGGGTGGCAGTTAAGTTTTCATCTTGAGGAAATTTGGAGAAGCCAGTTGTCCCTAACAAAGGAGGCTTACACTTAAAGTACCATTTTATTTTGCTGACTACAGATGTGATAATGTTATGGCCTCTGTGTATGGCCAAGGCCTCCAACACTCCAGCAAGAGTGACAGACCTCTGGATGTACTGAAAAAGTGAGTGGGCTTTGGCTCAAGATTCTACAATTTTAATGAAACCTAAGATTTGACTTTTGATTCAGTACCATCCATCCCTTCACCTATTTGGCATGGAACTTGCAAGAAGCACAGTTGTTTGGTGTACAGTGATAATGGCTTTCATCAATGCCCAACTGATGCACTGCATGCTGGAACAGCTCACACCAGATATTGGACACTGTCCACTGAGCCACCCTGAAGTTCTGAAACAAAAACAGTTCCTGGAGACTAAGGTCTGGCAGAGTTACAGGTATCAGCTGTCATGTCTTTTTGACATTAATCCACTGGGATGGAAGTCATTCAAATGTGATCTTGTTTTAATTTAATCATATGTCAGCATTTAAAATATTACATTATGGAAACCTTCAGGCTTTTCTAAAATAAAAACAATTTGTTTCAATGGTTGAAGCATTTTACTGACCTTTTGATGGAAGGTGTGGCAGGAAGGCATCCATTCCATCTGGAATGGAGCCCTGTGGAGGCCGTGTCAGGCCTGAGGTGGACTGGCTTAATTCCCCATGACACCCCATACCACTCTGTTGAAAGTGATGCAGTGCCCGGTCATCTGCCAATCATAAGAAAAATAAAGTCTCTGTTCTGACCTCTCTTCAGGTCTTCTTGTGGTCACAAAAGTGTGCAAAACTGTTTAAGCACAAATGCAGCTTTAGCTTCAAATAGTGTCAGTCCCACCTTCCTCTGACAAGTTTGCTTGGCTCAGCAGATGCAGAGAGGCTGGCTTGTTCTTCTAATTTGTTCCACAAGGTCTTCTCTTCGGGCATCCACATCTTCCCTGTTGGCCACCAAATGCAGCTTGATGACCCCATCCTTGAGCTCCTGCTCACCAATTATGGCCACCAGGGGGATGAGCGCTTCCTCATAGTACTGGAACTTGTTTAGTAACTTTTAGTTGTTCCTGTAGAGCAGCTCAGCCTTAGTAATAACACCCCACAGCTCTGAGACAAGCTTCAGTCTTTCTTCCAATAGCTTCTTCTGTGCAGATGCCACAAGCACTTGCGTTTCTGTGGTCTGTACCTTCTCCTCTAAAGTCTTTAGTCTCTGCTCCACGATGGAGAAGATTCACTCCACTCCAAGGCTGAGCCCCAAACAGGGCATCTTGTGCCGTTTGGGTTCGGACATGCTCCCAGCCCATCATAGCTTCCTCCGGCAGCCACACTGCCCATACCAAGGGCACCTCCCACTGCCTGGGCTGTGATCTGCAGTAGCACAACTTCATAGATCACCCCTGTAGAATAGTCCAGACCTCGAGCAAGGCTCAGATGGAAAGAAAGCTTGTTGGCAATGCCAAACAAAAGTCATATTACTCAATCATGTGATACATGTTTCCAGAGTCATCTCTTAGGTGAGAGCCAAGTACCACAACTTCCAGTGCAAGGAACTCAGCTTCCATTTTAATGTTAAACAATATTGAAGGAGTGTGTGGAGAGTTTCCTGCTACCCTGCACTGGCAGGACCAGTCCCAGCCCAGCCGCAGCTTGGGCTGGACCCTCGCCCATCCCCTTGGGCTGCCCCCCACCACTCCACAGTACCTCCCCCACCCTGCCCGCCAAGTAGGAATTTCCGCCAAGTTCTGGGAACCCCCAGACCCAGGCCTAGCCCAGGTCCGGTGAGTGTGTGGAGAGCTTCTTGGTAGCCTGCGCTGGCGGGACCAGTCCCAGCCCAGGCACAGCGTGGGCCGGACCCTCTCCCACCCCCTTGGGCCACCCCCCACCACTCCGCAGTACCTCTCCCACCATGCCCACCGAGTAGGAAATCCTGCAGCGTCCTGGAAACCACAGATGCAGTCCTAGCTCATGTCCGGTGAGTGTGAGGGAGAGCTTCCACTTCCCCCTACTTCACCTTGCCCCTCTAGGCACAGCTCAGGTCTAGCATACACACCTGGGGTGTAATCCTGCAGCTGCAATCCCTGCAGAGAGTGTAGAGGATAGATCCAACCAGCTAGT
>NW_004524868.1:1908846-1910381 GCF_000260255.1 Octodon degus | reverse complement strand
ACAGGGAGACCAAAAAAATAAAAGAATGATAACCTGCAAGGCTTTATATTAAAGGGATGCCACTTGAACATATACTCATAAGTGAAATTAACCAGACACACGTGTAAATATCGTATATTCTCCCTAGTATAACAACTCCAAAGAAGAAATACAAATAGAAAGATATAATACAAGTAAATGGAATGCAGCATCTCAAGGACTAACTAATCAAGAGAGGGAAAGGAAAAGAGCTACGAAACATGGCAATGTGAAGCCATATGTCAAGCCATACAGTTATATGTAAAAGATGAGCAAGGCAATGATCCTGAGAATATTCAGAAGATTCTCTGATGAACAATTAACCACTAAGAAGAATATACACAGTGTGTTATTTGTTGAAACTGTACTTCCAATTTGATTGAAACTGTCTCATTGCTATCTGTTTATCAATAATATTTAAAAAAACATTATTGAGGCAAGTTTATTTATTTACTTATTCATTTAATAGTTAAAAGTTTTTTCTAATAACTGTATTTGTTTTTGTGGAACCAGGAATTGAACTCAGACCCTTGCACTTGCCAGTGTAGCACTTATTCCACTGAGCCATCTCCCCATCCCTATTCTAATAACTATAATTACAGTGTTTGTTGAAATGAAAGCTGAAAGCAAATGTACAAATTCATTGATTAGCCATTGTGTATTGAAAGCAAGAAGAGGTTCCACACACCAAATAAACCAGTTTTGAAGTTTCCCAAGTTAAATTTATCAACTCCATATAATCTGTTCCGTTGCAAGCAGCAGCACAAACCTGAAGTTTTTGGTTATTCCCATTCTTCTCCATGACTTGACTTTTTTATTGTGACAGTTTTTTTTAAAATAGAGTTGGTCAGGTCCTAGGCAGCAGGACTGTGTGCAAAGATATGTGCTGGTTTCCATCTCCTCATTTACAATTTTGTTTGAATACTATTTTGTACTCTCCTCGAAAAATAAAAAAATAAGTTGAAAATATTAATGAGATCTTCTTTTTACTGTTCATCCATTTTTATTTTTAAAAATGTTATCACTGCATCTTGCTTGGAGACATTTTAAAAAATATCACAAGTAGCATTAAAGTTTCATTCCTATGGATTGAGTTGTGTGTCCCTAAAGACATGCTGATATTCTAGTCCCTGATACTTGTGAATGTGAGCGCATTTGGAAGTAACATTTCTGCAGATGCAATCAAGTTAAGATGGGATTTTAGGGGATTAAGTGATTTTTTCTTGTGAAGTGAGTGAGATTTGAACAGAGAAAGGAAAAATACCTTGAGATAGGAGGAAGAGAATGGTGAGATAAATCTGCAGAAGAAAAGGAATCTGAGAAGCAGGATTGTCAGCCACCAGAAGTTAGGAGGGACGTGTTAAAGGCAGAAAGGTCCCACTGGGATATTGATTGCAGTGGTGTCTCCCACACTACAGTAACATGAATTGATTTTATTTGAAGATATATAGTATAAGATCAAAGGGATAGTTATCTATCTGTTGTGGGGTTTTTTCCTGGCTTGTATACAACCACCC
>NW_004524868.1:1900912-1908561 GCF_000260255.1 Octodon degus | reverse complement strand
AAATACATTCCTAGAGTAGTATTTGTCTAGTCACTTTACTTAACCTCAATCACTACTGTAAAGAGCCTGTCTAGAGCTATCAATAGCTACATTTGGTGATGAACTCAAAAGACGTGTTTGAAGGGACACAATTCTTCCCATAATATCCCGTCTCCCAGCCACCTATACTCATCTCCTCAGATGTGAAATTTTTTCACCCCATTGAATAAATTTTAAAGAACACAAAAGTCCCAAAACAGCAACAGTTTTAAACTACAAAAGCTCTTTTAAATAAAGTGTATGTGAAATTTATGGTTCAATTTATACTGAGGAAACAAAGCTCTCTAGTTAGAAACCTGTGAAATCATACAAGTTGTGTGCTTATGAAATAGAAAGATAAGACAGGCATGAAATAGACATTACTCTTCCAAAAGGGAGAAAGAGAAGAGAAGAAAGAAATGCTGGGTACTAGCCAAATTCAAAATCTTGCAAGGTAAATTGCATTATATTTTAAGGTTTTATGATAATTCTCCTTGTCTAGCAACAGTATTCTTCAAGCCAAGATGCAATGTTCGATCTTTATGGAGGATATTATTACCTTCTTGGTTGAAGGATAAAACATGTTCATAATGAAATATTTCAACTGTTCTAATGTATAGATGCAAGGGGTCAGAAAAGTTCCTGTACATCATCTCAGTTCTTGGTCCCTTTACTCCAAACTGACAGGGTCCCTGCTGATGTAATCCAGCCTCTAATCCTGGCATTTGCAGGGTTGGTTGCCTAGCCAGACGCAGCGTGATCTCAGCCCAGTGGGATTTCTAGATTTTGCAAAGAATATTGCAAAGATCCTTGAAGAAGAATATTTAGTTTCTGTCCTAAATAGGTCATTACCACCATTGTGCATGTCATATAAAAGTAAGAAAGGGGTTTGACTCTAGATTAGAATCTGCAACTAAATATGAGGGTGAGAGAAATTTGGACACTGAAAATGGAACAAGAGCTTCAAATAGAAGCAAATTATTTTATGGATGCATGTGTTCTGTGGAAGAATTGAAATAATTCCAATTATTTCATTGATATTTTATTTTTTTCTCATTAAAATCTGTAAAAATTTAAGAGGAGAAATAACTCCACTGTATATAAAACCACACTTTCTGAATGTATTGCAAATTGTGTTGCTGTAAACATGGGTGTGCATGTATCATTACGATATGATGCTTTTAACTCTTTTGAAAAGATATCAAGGTGGGAGCGAAATGAACGCCTGCCTCGGAGCCGCTACCGCTGAGGTCTCTGGCCAGTGTTGGTTACCTGCATGCACAAGCATGGGGAGTATCTTTACAAACCTCTTCAAGGGCCTTCTTTGCAAAAAAGAGATGTGTTCTCATAGTGGACTTGGATGCTGCTGGAGAGACGATAATTGTTTTTAAACTGAAGCTTGGTGTAGTTGTGAGGCCACTTGTGCCACTAGTGAGGACAGGCTCTATGAAGGATTGGACTGGCTATCCAGCCAGGTCTGGAACAGAAGTGAACCAGAACCCCCATTGCTTCATTTCCTCCTTCTCTGCCCTCAGCTTTCCTCTCATGTGACAAATGTTGTGGCTCTGTGGTCCTGAGTGCCAGAAGCTGTCTCCATGGGTTGGTCACAGTGTGCACACATCGTGCTATACATGCGCAGATGCAGCCTGCAGCCAGGTTTTTATTTAAGGCAAATAGTTTCTGGTATTCCTGTGCAATATTAATCAGCTTTTTAATTGTAAAGAAAAAAACCAACTCACTGTTAGTCCTGAGAAGGGATTTGGGTGCAGGGACACCTGGCCTGCAGGAGCCGCTGAGCTGTAGATTGGTGTCAGGTTCCATTTGGTAGTTGGAGCATAACTGAAACTCAGTGCATTTTTAAGAATAGTTAAAAATTACAAGGGGAGGAAAACACTTGAACACACAGAAAGGAGATCATTCCTAGCGCAGTTCGGTCTGCTCATCAGATCAGCTGTTCCTCTGGGAATTCCAGATGTGGTGAACAAATGCCATCCACTGCACGGTCACAGTTGAGACTCCTGTGCCGGCCCCCCCTTTGTGTAGCCTACATTCCATAGCACTGTGCTTGTACTCACATCTTCACCTCGGGGTAACAGGAAGTGTTATGGGTACGGGGTCTACCCTCCCCTGGTCAGCGTGCAGAAGGAATGGCAGACTGTTCCTAGTGTCCACTTGGGACTTGATTTGCTCAAAGTCTGGGCTCACCAGCAGGAGCACATGCAAGCTGGGGCTATTGGTGCACTCCAGAGCACAGTCCCGGAGTACCCCCACCTCCATATGTGAAATAGCTTCCTCCCTCAGTCTGCAAGGGTCCGATTTGGCACCAGAAAAGATGACCTCTGTTTTTTTCTTTTATATTGAAGAAGCTTTTACACTGAAGAAGCTGGGACTCTTAAATTTACCTTGGGGAAGTTCATAACTGGTTTATTTGGTGCTGTGGAACCTCTTACTGCTTTCAATACACCATTCATAATCAACTGTTTTGTATACTTGTTTTCAGTTTCCATTACGACAAGCACTGTAATGAGAGATATTAGCATAAAGTGTCTTAACTATTAAAAAGAAAAGAAATAGAAAAGGGGAGTGCCTGAGTTAAATGAAACTTCTGATTTTAGTTTTGTGAGGAAACACCATACTGATTTACAAAGTACTACACTGCCATAAAGAAGGACAAACTTGAGACTATTTTAGGGAGCTGGATGCACCTTGAGAAGGTATCTTGTAAGTGAAATAATTCAGACACATATTACAGTACTGTTTTCCTTATATGAGGAAATGAAAGCATCAACGAGTCCCAAAATATGTAAAAGATATTGGAAAGTAGAAAGAAAATGTGCCAATTGGGCGCGGAAAGGAAGAGAAATGAAATAAAAGTCAATGGAATGAAAAAAAATAAAAAAGAAAGCTTCTGAAAATGGGGAAGGGAGCAGGAGTTGTAGGATGGGAGGGTAATGGGGGAAAAAAGGAAAAAGAATTAAGATATGTTATACACAGGTACAAATTTCTTATGATGAATGTGATCAGTATGTCTGCCAAATATAAACTAACAAAAACAAAGCCCAAAAGACCTTCCATGTGATAACAAAAGGAAACTAGGCTTTTATTTTTTATTGTCTTTCATTTTCCCTTTGAAGGATCAAAGCACATGCATTTGCTAGTACATTTTCTGTGGATTCCACCAGCAGGAACATGTTTCTAGATACTGTTTTGTTTTGTTTTTTAAAAATATATGTGGTGGTTGCAGGGTCTCACTAGGCAGCTCTGACTGATCCTCCTGTTTTCAGCATCCCCTGTGCTGAGATTACAGGTGGGTGCCACCCTGCCTGGACTCTGTGGCTGGCTCAGCCTGAGCTGGGGCCAGGGCCAGCACAGCATGTGGTGCCTGCAGTTGCCTAAGCTTGCCTAAGCAGGCGCTGTAGTCCCCTGAACTGTTTTGCTGACCCATAGATACTGTGTTTTGAGCATTTCAGGAAGTAGCTTCATCCCACACTTTTGAGAGAAAGCTCTCTCTGTTTTTCTGTGAACAGCTTCTTACTTGGGGCATCTGTCTCCTTTCTGGGAAAGCAATTACAGTCCACCATAATTATTGGGTGTTCCAGAAGGAGAGTTGAGTTCAATCTTAATATGCTCCTTGCCATTTATGTAATAAAAAAGGGAACAGTGAAAAACAAGCCTTAAATTTGGCAAGATTATATGATCTAGGTAAGCGTGCCTGGCTCTGGCAATCATACTTAGATGGCGTCCCTCTGCTGGTCTGCATCGCTGCACCTTTTGCTGAGGTTAACCAGTTCTTTCATCTGTTGGAGTCAGACTTTCTAATGAGAATCCTCATAGCTCATGTGTTTTGAATTTCGCCACTAGTGCAGAAGGCAGCTCAGTGCCTCCTGGAACAATCCAGATGGCCCCTCTTAGGATAATCATACCCAAGGGTTTGATGGGACTAAGTATTCCTATCATTAGGAATGAGATAAGAAGAAAACAAAAAACCAAAAACCGAAAAAACAAAAAAAAAAACAAACAAAAAAAAAAAAAAAACAGGCAACTGTGTAACTGTTTTGTTTGATGATGGAAAAAAATGGAACTTGGGGGCCAGTTGCCTATTCCAAAACTATTTCTTGTGGTTTAGATGGTTTTTCTCAGAACTGTGGTTATGAATGACAGTAAGCTCAACAATGTCTGTTTTATTATAATGTTAATATTACTTAAAACCTAATCATTGCACATTGCAATAATTATATAAATAAAAGATCATAAAAGATAATATTGGGTTATTATTTTTTTTTTCCTTTTTTGGTCTTTTTGAGACAGGGCCTTGTTATGCAGTACAGGTTGGCCTTGAACTCACTTGTTGCCCAGGCTGGCCTTGAACTCACAGTGATCCTCTTGCCTCAGCCTCCTGAGCACTCAGATTATAGGCATGTGCCACCAGGCCTGGTGGGTTACTTGTTCTTACTGAAGACTGTAGAATCAATTTTAGTTTCAAAGCATCGAATGAGAAGCAATACGCTCCTCACCAAGGCAGCCCCACCGAGGCGAGCTGCAGCATGCTCAGGGCTCCACACTCCTGCTCCTGCACTGACAAGGTGGGCATCTGCTTTCCTTGTCTACCATGAAGTCTATTCAGTGTAACGCTTCCTGTATGTTTCCTATAACATAGCAGTGAAAATATTGCTTATAACTTTTCTATCAATTTATAGATGTTTGAGTAAACATGATAGTAAATATTACTTCCAAACACGCCTTCATATATTTACCCATAGAAATCCCTACCATTTAAGATTCTTATACTTTTCTTTCTAAAATGTAAAATTTTCCTCCGTGCTCTGATTACATTCAGTGAAGTCTCAAGATGACTCTCAGAATAAATCCCCCCTCCACCCGCAGCTGTGTTGCCTTTCTCAGCTTTTTGATTCCTTGCCCATGGATCACGAACTTCCTGGCCTTTGGGGGAGTTCACTGGGAAGAAAGGGGGTGTGAGGATGCAAGTAAGGCTCTGCAGATAAAATAGTGAGACTTAAAAAATGAGTAGCTGTGGTAAACCATCAGGAATTCAATCAGCAGCTGGTATGACAGCGAATGAAAGTACTGATTTGCTTGTTGATTTCAGCCACAAGCCTTAGTAGAATGCAGGGAAGAACAAATTAGCTATAGGGTATATATTTAAAGCACCTTCTAGTGAAGGCAAGCCCAAAGTTTTTACTAAAATTTCCAAAAAGGTCAGCATGATGAAAATTTCCACTTGAAGCAAAGTACAATAATAACTAAAGGGGCTGGGGAGATGGCTCAGTATGAATAAGCACTTTCCTGGCAAGCGTAAGGGCCTGAGTTCAATCCCTGGTTCTGGGGGGGGGGTGTGGGGAAACAGAAACAAAAGAATAACTACTAAAAATACACTAATTTGCTCTCTAAACTAACTAGAAAATTAATTGGAATTATCATTTATTACTATGACCCCAAAATACTAAAAACCCTATAGGTGTCTGTTTTCAGTGCAATCTTGTTTCATTTCACATCTTCCACTGAGCACCAGAATCAAAGGCCATTTAGCAAACACAGCGTGCATCACCATCAGAGCAAAGACGTTCATCAGATAAAGTCCTTGCATTTCTGAGGGCTTCAATTAATTAACTTAGATGATACTGTTGAACCTCTGATCTTGCCAACTGGTATTAATCAAAAATTATTTTAAATAACAATCCGGTTCCTTCTCTAATATTCATTAATCTTTCTCTAGTACAGTTCTGGGGCAGATAACTTATGCAGTCTTAGCTGTAAGTATAAAATCAACACTATGAGAAAAGTGGCTGATTTCTGGGCAACAGACAATGCTCAAAGTAAACACTAAAGATGACACAACTACTAAAAAACAATACGAGGAAAGGACCCTTTCCTTGAGCCTTGTGCTATTCAGATGCAAGTGTGGGATGCAATTAATTCTGCCCAGTGATTTTCTAATTTTTTTTTTGGTACTGTGAACATAAAATTTAGCTTATTGTCCTTTCTCAGATCCTTTATATCTGTTCTGTAAAATAGCTAACAAAGCTTTGTTTTTAAAAGGTCCCTAAATATGTTTAGCATGGTCCTTTTGCAACTCAAGCAGGACAACATTCTTTATGGATGTAATTTTCCTCCCTATGGCTACTTTTTGAAACTCAAAATCCGGAAGGGCGGCGACCTAGCGCTGTGGTCTCTGCGCCGGGCTCTGGAGCATGAGGTCGCCGGTTCACGCCCCCGTCCCGACTCTTTGGGGCTGGGGAGATGGCTCAGTAGGATAAGTGCTTGACCGGCAAACGCAAGGATCTGAGTTCAATCCCCGGTTCCGCCAAAAAAAAAGATATGGAAAGTACTAGTATAAAATCCAAATAAATACACTTTATTAAAGAGAAAAAGGAATATTGCTAAGCACCAAAACTCTATGTTATTGCACTGCATGTACAATAAGAAGAAGGTGATTGCAGTACTTAGTGGATGAGTATTTAACTCTGAAGTCAGATAGAAAAATCCTGAAATAACAAAGCAATACAGTAGTTACAATGCAGAAAATTTGCACCAATGAGCAAAAGGCAACAGTGAACACAATTATTGTAGATTTCATAGTATTGCTATAAATGCTTGCTTAGTGTTTTCTTTGTACTTTCAATACTTTAGGATGTTAATTGAGCATATTTCCTATAAATCTGCAGGAGGTGCAATAACAACCTACCATGCACTGTCCATTATCTGAGTGGTAAGAAAGTCACCCATACAGCCAAGCACAGAGCACTACTGTTTCTGTTTCTACCTTCTATAGTATTGCACAAGCTAGAAAATGGTGGGTCAGTTCACCCGCATAATTTTCATTTACCCAGAATGGATAGAAACATGTCAGCATCATTAGCTCTAAGGGCTTTATTCATGCAAAATGATCTGTAGCCTCCTACTAACCTGTCCTACTAACCTGTTCTGAAACAGTATCATTGCCATTTTATCTTTTTTTTCTCACTAAAATGAATTAAAAACATTAGAAAAGCCCACTAAAACTCAGCTGTATAGCCCAGTGTCCATGCTTCTCTTCATCTAAACATCACATTTCATCTTTCCTATACACTTTAACTTCCCCAGCAGAGTCATTCTTGGTTGTAAATGAATTTTAAAAAAACAAAAACAAACTTCCCCTAACTTTCCAAACATGATTTTCTTTGAGATTCAGTGGGACTCAGCATACCCAGCTCTCTGATGTGCTGATCTATGAATAACTACTATGAATATGACACTACACGACGTATTATTGTAACTGTCCTACTGACCTGTTTTGAAACTGTTTCATTGCTACTCCTTTCACAATAAAATTAATATAAAAAATTTCCGTGCAAAATGGATGCATGTGTGCACCTTACAGTGGCAGAGTAACTGTATGCAGAAGCTGGGGCAGCCACACACTTGGAATTAGAGCCTACAAAGGCACATGTAAACCTTACATTTACTTTGGGAAACACATGAAATTTCAGAATAAACACATCATTGAAAACTAAATAGTTAGGTGGGCCAACATTTAATAAATGCAACACATACATACTCACATACACACACACTGTCATCTCACCTTTAAAAAGCTCCACTTACAAACATGTAATTTTAAGAATATAAATCCA
>NW_004524868.1:1887269-1897654 GCF_000260255.1 Octodon degus | reverse complement strand
AACATCTACTACTTTTATCACTAGGAAATAAAATTCAGAAAATATCCATTCTGGATATTTACTTCAGGACACTTCAAACAAACTTTTCATCAGTATGCAACAGGTACAGTGCCAAATGATTACTACTACTATTAGCCAATAATAGGAAATATTATACTAAGGATCACTATTAAGTACAAATAGCACTGGGTCACTAACGGAGTTATCAAGAATGTACCCTGGTAATAAAGTTAACACTATACTGACAAATATTACAATACAAAACTCTAGAGTCCACTGTTCATTGGAATTTGAAATTTCTTTGAGAATGAGCAAGTTTTGTGTTTTCTGTATTTTCAATGTTTTATTTAAAAGAGATACTACAGAATAAAAGAGCACACATCACAAAAATGACCAAATACAACACATAAAATTCTAAATAAACTTTGGCTATGTTTAGTGCTTAACTCAGAGAGCTATGAAATTTTGCAACTTTTTATTTTATTCTACGTGTCAATATTACACATGCCAAGTTAAAATAATGTTAACAGTCATGGTATAAAGCCATAAAGCCACCTGAATAGAAAGAAACTAGAGTCACGAAGGTGCTATAGCCTATTATCATGCATTTATAGGAAAGATGCTCATTTTGTTTTTCTTGTTTTGGTCATTTGACACTCACAGCTAGGAGAGAAAAGATACTTCAAGTTAAAAAAATATAAACTATGCAGAATTAACACTCAATGCTATATATTCTGGTGACCAGAAAAGAGAAATCTCAGAAGTTAATGTATTAACACTAACAACTCCTAAGATTTAAAAATAAGAATCTGTGGTAGTTTTCATATAGTTTTATAGTGCTTTAAGAGAATTCTTATTAGGCCACACATATTGGAGAGTAAATGCATAATTCTTTAATATTTTTATTTCATCATATATTCATTTATGAGCAGTGTTTTCATGGTGTGTGGGGTACTATTACCTTGCTAGAACAAATAAATTTTAGTAAGCTGTATGAGTGATTACTGAATTTATTTAGTTTTGCTGTACATTTTAATTATTTCAATGACCTTTCAAATAATTATATACGACAAATTTTAACATAGAAATGATCATTTTTCTAAAAATTTCACTATTTTGTCCATTTAAAAATTAGTGTTGGGCTGGAGAGATAGGTCAGTAGAATAAGTGCTTGCCTAGCAAATGCAAGGGGCTGAGTTCTATCCCCGTTTCTAAAAAAAAAAATAGTGTCAGAGTTATAGCCTAGACATTATTTTTGATAATTTAGAATCTTATTCTGCTGAGATTGAATCATAATACTCAAATTTCTATTTATTTTAATTAGTGCTTATTTTTTACTTGCATTAGTAATATTTAACTTAATAAAAAATAGTATGATGACTTTAGGTTCTCAAATAGTATTATTTTCTTCTCACAATATAGAAATGCATTTACTTTTACAAAATGCATTAAAGTTCTTTTCAATATAATACTTTATTAGACAAAATGTCTAGAACATATCCACATCATATTTTTAGTGTATTGGACATTCTTAAGTCTATCTCTCATCAGGAAACAGTTTTTGTCGACTACTCTATCCTAGTTTCATTTATTTTCCACCTTGTATTCTGCAGGATGCATTTTTCATGAACCTACCTTCCAAAATAGTACATACAAATGCATAAATCTTGTGCAGTTTCATTTCGCTTGTTTTCAAGCACTATAAGCTATTAAACTGCGTTTAGCATTCTGGCTTTGGTTTTCCTTTTCAGTGTTGAATTTCTACTCTATTTCTGTTGCAGCTGCTACGCTGGGATCAGTGCTCACTCGTGTCAAGCACCTCCTCCTTGGTAAGCGACCTGCGTGTTGCATCCCCGCTCTGCCTCCTCAGCGCTGAGCCCACTGGCAGCGCAGTTCCCCAGGGTCACCAGGCTGCACCAAGGCCGCGGAAGGAGCGCGGTGGTCTGCCAGGCCCACGCCTTCCCGGGAAGCGGCGTTGCTCGCTCTCTCCACCAGGCTCAGAGTGCGAGCTCCAAGCATTCAGGGTTGTGGTGGTGCGGGCGGCGTGCAGCCTGGTCCTGGGCCACCACCCTCCTGGCCCAGCGCAGGCCCAGCGCTGTCTGCGTGCATTTCTGGTCTCTTGGTGCCCAAACACAGGGACTCTGGGAACTGAACTCAGGGTCCTTTTCTATGTCTAACAAAGCCACTGATTTAAATGGCTTACAGCAAAAAGGATCTCTCCTAAATTCACAGGAATTTAAAACAGGCATGGCAGAAAGTGCAAGCTGGAGCATGTTTGCATACTATAAATGTTAAAAGATAACCAATAAAAATTAAAATAGGAACATATGTATGCAATTAAATGCAAAGTTTCAGGAATATGAATAAATTATTCTTTTGGGTCATTTTAGATGCGGCTTATATATAATTTAAAACAAATACAGCAGATCATTTCTATGCAAAAGTCACAGTAAAGTCAAAGGAAATACTAACAGGTTTACAAATCAGGCTCTTTCTGGAATTCCTGAGAAAATGCCTGCATGACGCTCTTCTAGGAAATACACTCTTCCTTGTTTTAACTGAAAACACAATAACCACTACGAATGCAACAATATGCAATGTATTAATTATTGAGACTGTCCTACTAATCGATCTTGAAACTGTCTCACTGCTATTTGTTTCTCAACAAAATTAATTAAAAATAACTTAAAAGTAAAACAACAACAATAACAAACAAACAAACACCCCCCCCCCCAAAAAAAAAGAGCTCCTTGTACAAATTCTGGAATCTGAATATTCAGGGCATAGCAAGCCATTCTCCATGCCAGCAGGATTCGGTTCCACGGTGTACAGCTTGTTAGAAGCCTCGTAGGCCCACTATTACTGGTGAAGGAGGGCCCAATGCAAACAGCACAAAACCCAGTTTACTTTAAAGGTCAAAGAACCGTTTATGATCTTACTGGTGTATTGGAGAATTTAACTCTTTTACATTTTAAAAATATTTTTGGGGGATTACACATGCCAGACAATTGCTCTACCACGGAGCTGCACCAGGCAGTCCTCCATTTACAGTGCAGGCAAATATTGAAAGTAATTGTGGACCTATATAGGACACCCTACTACTGTTCATTATTTTTTTAATTACTTTGGAAGTTCTCTCACCCTTTCCTTTTGTGTTGTGATGTAGTGGCGTTCTTTATATTTTTGTCTTTTATGTATTCACCACAAGTTTTTATCTTGATTACCATGAGGATTAGGTAGCATCTTACAGTGCTGTCTGTTTGAAGCCAATAACATATCCAGCCACGTGCAGGATTTCTTATGCTATTGATGTCAAAATACACAGCTGGCACAACAGTCCAAAAACAAAGCTTTTTTTCCCAATAATTTTATTGAGAAACAAATAGCAATGAGACAGTTTCAAACCAAATTGGTAGGACAGATTCAATAATTAATTGAATACATTGCATACATTCTTCCTAGTGGTTAAGTGCTGTACAAGATGTGGACGTGATATCCTATTTACAAACACTATTACAACAAATCCTTCTATTCATTAAGAGAATGCAACTATATTTCTATCCTAAACATTTTGAATACACAGATGCAAAATGGACATCCATCTGCACCCCTTTTTTTGTTAAGTTCTGTTATCTGAATGTTATAAGTGTGTTAACTCAGCAAAATATTCTGAAAGACTCCAGTAGTACATAATAGCATTGGGTCTTCCCATTCACTGGCAATGTCAGAAATTGTTGACCACAGTGCAATGAACTGGAAATAAATGACAAATGAAACGAGATAAAAACCCTAAATACATGGAAATTAAATGACACTCTACTCAGCAACTAATGGGTCACAGATGAAATTAAACAAGAAATTCAACAATATCTACAATTCAATGAAAATTCAAGCACAACTTATTAGAATTTATAAGATACGATGAAAACAGTTCTCAGAGGGAAATTCATAGCTGTGAACTCACACATTAGGAAAACAGAATGGGAACAAATAAATAACCTAATGCTGCACCTTCAACAACTAGAAAAGGAAGAGCAAACCAAACCCAGAGCCCAACGACAGGAAGAAATCATAAAGATTAGTGCAGAAATTAATTCAATTGAGATGAAGAAAACAATTCAAAGAATTAAAAATAAAACGAAACTTTGAACAGTGCTTCATCCTTCTTTTTGTCTTGCATCTCTGTTTTAGATGGTGTTGATGTAGAATTAAGAATTGGGACACAAACAACTATTGTGTTGCGGGTGTAGGGGCAAGAGTTCAAAACATGCCTTAGTCAGGCTCCTCTTTGAGCCCTCAAAGCGGTTGGGATTGGAAGTGCGCCTCAAGTCCTATCTGTCCCGCTCCATTTGGTATATAGGTTGGTGAAAACTCCTGCTCTGATAAAGAATCTTTTCTTTTTGACTGCAGATATTCTGGATGAGTAAATAGTAACTGTACTCCTCACAAGGTGTGGTGGCACTCACTGAACACTCCAGCACCCTGACAACCCAAGTCAGGAGGATTTCAAGTTCGAGCCCAGTTTGAGCAGCTTAATGACTTAGCAAGACCCTCTCTCAAAAATAGCATAAATGGGACTGACAAAGTAGTATACTGCAAAGACCTGGGTTCACTCTCCAGTACTGGAAAAAAAAGATGTGACTATGGTCTGTTCAGATAAGACCTATGTCTATATAGTTACATCAGATTAAATGCTTTTTTGGAGAAGACAGAACCAAGCCCTAAAAGAGTCACTATCTGAAATGAAGAGATTGACTCTCTTCATGTTTCCCCTATGGGATTATGTTTAAATGTGTTCCACCATAGTGTGTTGTTGAGTCTCCCTTCTTGAGATTGAAATTTATGATCTCTGACACCATTTTAGCTGATTCTGATTGGTGCAGTGAGTATCCAATCTGGACAAAAGTATTATCAGTAAACACAAGTGTGTGATTAGATTAATAGTAAAATTTTAATGTGTACTCAAATTACTTGGTATCTTCATAGACACAACAACACTACTTATAACCTTATTGTTAAATTTTTTTATCATTCTTTTTGACAAAAATAAACTACTTTCAAACAGTATTTATCACAAAATATATGACTTTGCTAATTGCTTCATGTCTGACATTAGTAAAATTGCTAATTGCTTCACATTTTATGCTAGTGAAACTTTTTGGCAGGAAGCCTTTTGTTTTCCAGCTTTGGATTCTCAGCCTCAGCCATCTTTCCTTCCTTCTGTTAACTTATAGCTTTTCTCTTTAATTTGAGAAGTTAAAGGGAGGTCAGGGTAATAGGGTAGTAGGTACGGGGCCTTTTTTACAAAATAGAAATGTAAGGTGAAGAGATAGGCAGGATAATAACTGGAAAGGAATATGATCTTCACAGCTGCTAGTCAGGGTTTTGTTTGTATCTATACATACAAGTGATATGAACCATTGTTCCCCTATAGTACTTCTCTGTCTTTTTATAGTTTCTGTGTTTTTTATTGCAACACAGAATTGATTATAATGAGTTCTGCCAGCTTTCGTGGTTGCAGTAATTTACAGATCAGAATTGTCCATGATTTACATCTTGACACCACCCAAGTGCCTCATGGGTGCTGAGGAAGGGGTACTGGAAGGTGATTGAACCACAGGGATAACAGTTGACTTGTTGTGAGGAGATGGGGTCTGGAGCAAGACCTGGGATGCTCATCTCCTTCTCCTGCTCCTGGTGCCTCTGCTTTGGCATCTTGGTCACCACCATATGGGCGGCCTTTCCTCTGTCCTTCCCCTTTACCACATGGTTTTCTGCTGTGGAGCCAGCTGACCAGAGGCTGGGCCCGTGAGCCAAATGAGTTGTATGTGTTGCTGGTATTTGTTCCAGTAGCAAGAAAGTAGTGAAGATAACATTTTAACATATGAAAGAAAATATCTATGGTAGCAATCTTAGATGGTATTTCATTATTATTCAATAGAACTGCTACAGTCAATGAGTGATTTTAGTTATCTTGAATTGATTTTGTGAAAGGATTAAAAAGATAAGAACCATCCTTTAAAAAAATTTCTTACTCATTAGTAATGAAACTATAGATGGCACCAGATGACTCTGCTACAGAATTTCTTTTACTAGAGAAATTTAATCTTTGGGACTTTTGAAGTTTGAGCTTAGGACTTGTGCACTAAGTACACCCTTTATTATTTTTTTTGGTACACATTTGCAGTTTACAATAATTTGAAGAGTGAGAACATGTTCATAACACAACTTGTTTCTTTTTAAAAATTCCTTTTCCTTTCCATTTCCTGTATCCTCTTTTTAAATTTGCCATTTCACTATTTCCATTCTTATTGATATTGTTAATCTGAACATGTGCTTATTGTATATAATGTTTATACTAGGTGAAGTTACTAGGTTCTGGTATGTGGCATATCTTTATCCTACTTAGTTCTCCATCTACCCCCAATCTGGATTTGCAAGAGATTCATTGGATGTGTGTCTCCTGTTCATCTTTTGTTATTCTCTTTGTTTGTACTCACTCAAGTGATGGATACCATGTGGTATTTAATCTTGTGTATCTCCTTCTCTCCCTCAACATATTTTCTAGGTGCATTTATTTTTTTAAACAAATGTCTTAAATTTGTCCTTTATTTGTCCTGTAGTATCCCTTTATGTATAGACACAACACTTTCATTATTGATGGGTACACAGACTACTTCCAGGATTTAGTTTTTGTGAGTTGTGCTGTTACTTCCATGCATGGATCACTGTAGTAGGACATCTTAAACTTTCAGGGAAGATATCTAGCAGAAGGTAGCTGGGTCTTATGGACCTTCTCATTTTAGGTCTTTTAGAAATCTCCCTTCTGATATTCATAACAGTTATACTAGTTTACATTCCCACTAATGATGTGGGAAGGTTCCCTTTTTATCACAGCCCTGCTATAGAATTTATTTAAATTTCTTTTTGTGATTGACATTTTTCCACTAAGACAGAATCTTAGTGTTTTAATTTGCATTTCTCTAATATTGACATTTTTTATGTATTTGTTCACCATGTTTTTCAATGTATTTAGTACAGAGTCTACAGCATCTCATTACACAGATCAGACTCATAGTGATCCTCCTGTTTTCAGCTTCCCAAGTGCTGGTATTACAGGCATGTGCTACCATGCCCATTCTCAATTGCCAGGGCAGGGCCCGAATGGCATACTGGGGATCGAACCCTGGTCCCTGGTCTGCCTATGCAGGTGCTTTATTCTGCTGAGCTATCTGACTGGCTCTTTGTTGACCATTTGTATTTCTTTCTTTGTGAAGTTTCTGTTCATTTCTCTTTCATTTTAGGTGGCTTAATTTTTTTGAGTTCTTTGTATATTTTTGGTGTTACTTCCCTCAGAAGAGTAGTTGGGAAAATTTCTTCCTGTTCTGTATGTTGCTTCTTTACTAATAGATTCTTTTGCTGTACAGAAGCTTTTTAGTCTGATATAATCCCATTAGTTGACTCCTGTTGCTATTTCTTGTGTGATTAAGGTTCTGTTTAGAAAATCTTTTCTTATACCTATGCCTTTTTTAAAAAATCTACTTTATCTTCCAGTGGATCTAGCATTTCTGTTTTAGTGCTCATATCTTTGATCCATTTTGATTTTAATTCAGTGGTTAGTGAGAGATAAGGCTTCAGTTTCATTCTTTTGTATACAGATAACCAGCTTCCCCAGCACCACTTATTAAATAGGCTATCTTTTCTCCAACATATGCTTTTAGCCCTTTTGTCAAATCTTGAATAGGTGAATGTCAGGGGACATCTCTGTATCCTTTATTGTGTTCCATTGATCCATGTGTCTGGATTTGTTCCAGTACTATGCTGTTTTTACTGCTTTATAGGATGATTTTAAGTCAGGTATTCCTATGCCTTCTGCTTTGTTCTTGTTCCTCCAAACTGATTCTACAATTTTGAGTCTCTCCTGGTTCCATACAAATTTTAGGATTGTTTTCTCTAGCTCTGTAAAGTATGTTTGTGGTATTTTTACTGGGACTGCTTTGAATTTGTATAATAGTTTCTGGAGTATGGGCATTCTGACATTATTCATTCTTCTTATCTGGGATCAGGGGATATCTTTGCATTTTCTTTTCTTTTAAATTTTATTTATTTATTTATTTGAGAGAGAGAGAGAGAGAGAGAGAGAGAGAGAGAGAGAGAGAGAGAGAGGCCAGCTCAGCCCACCAGGGGGCGGGCTGGCTGGCATGTGGTGCTGGGGGATTGAACCGCGGTCCCTGATGCTTTTGCTAAGCTTGTTCTAAGTAGGTGCTTTAGATCACTGAGCCATCTCTCCAGCCCGATCTTTGCATTTTCTGATGGTCTCTTCAGTCTCCTTTTCCAGAGTCTGTAATGTTCTTTGTAGAGAGTGTTCACTTCCTTGGTTTAATTCCTAAGTATTTCATTTATCTTGAAGTGAATGGTATTATTTTCTTCTCATCTCATTCTTTGCTGGTATACACATATACTAATGATTTTGTTTGCTGGTCTTTTATCTCACTACATTGCAGAAATTCATTATTAAATTTAAGAGTTTTTTGGTGGAACTCTTTGGGTCTTCTATGTAGAGTCACATCATCTGCAAATAATGATAATTTGAGTTCTCTTCCTGTATGTATCCCTTCTATTTTTTCCTCTTGTTGTCTTAGTTACTTTTTACTCATTGCTGGGACAAATATCCCACAATCAAAAGGAAAGAAGGAAAGGTTTATTTAGCTCACAGTTACTGGAGGGTTCAGTCCATATTCCACTGGCTCCAAGGCAAACAACAGCAGTTCATGCAGCAGAAAATAATGAAGAGCAGAGGAGGAGCAGCAGCTGCAGCGGAGTCCATCCAGCCTCTCTCTTCCTTCTGCACTGACTGTATAGACCAGCGCTCCACAGTGAATATCGGAGCTCCTCCACAGGGTCTCCGCTGTGAAGGTCAAGTTCCTCGAAGACTGAGAGTTCTCCATGGAAGCAGGGTGGCAGGAAACCAGTCAGGGAAACTTCCTGCCTTTCTCATTGCCTGGGCCCTGCCCACCTGCATGGCTAGACCCCATGCTGAGAGCTGGAGGGGGGGGCTGATTCAGTCAAGTTGACACAGTGTATCAACTAACACACTTGTCTAATTGCTCTTCTTAATACTTCAGGTATTATGTTGAATAGATGACATAATAGTGGATATCCTTGTTTTGTTCTTGATTTTAGGGCCAATTCTTTTAGTTTTTGTTACGGTTTGTGCCCAGTTATTCTCCCAAAGCCTCATGCAGTCATTGGGGTGGCTTCTAGAGTTTGTGATTAATTATGATCCAGTGCTGGGATTATGGATGTGAGTGCTACAGGTGTCCTAGGGCAGATAATCTGCCTTACAGTGGAAGGAAGGGAGAGAGGCTGCTGCAGCCACTCTCCCTTCCCATTACTCTTTGCTGTTTTCTGCTGCCATAAATGGCTGCCTGATGCCATGTGCTACTCTGCCTTAGAGCCAGTCAAGTATGGACTGAAACTTCCATTGACTGTGAGCTAAATAAACCTCTACCAATTATTTATTCATTTCTGTGGTACTGGGGATTGAACTCAGGATCTTGTGCTTACCAGGCAGGTGCATATGCCACTTACTCTTATCTCCCTAGCCTTCCTTCCTTAATTTTGAATGACAGTATTTTGTCCCAGCAGGGTGAGGAAAGTAACTGAGACAATTTTTTTCCTACTTTGCATGATACTGGCTGTTAGTTTGTTATACATAAAATTTATCAAATTCAGTTATTGCCCTTGTATGTATATTTTCTTCAGCTTTTTTTTTGGTCATAAAGAGGTATTTTCACCAAAACATCTGTATGTATTGATAAGATCATGTGATCTTTGACTTCCTTATTTTATGTGATGTATTACATTTATTGACATGTATGATGAGCCATCCTTACATCTATGGAGTGAAACATACTTGCTTATTATGTATGATCTTTTCAATAATGCAATGTATTTTATTTGATGATGTCTTGTTCAGGATATTTACATCTATTTCATGAAGGAGATTGCCCTATATTTTTTTCAGTCAAGTATCTAGGATAAGGGAGATACTGGCTTCCATAGATCAATTTGGGAGTACTCCATTCCTTTTAATTTCTTTGAGGAGTGTTGGATTTTTATTTATTTTATTTTTTATTTTATTTTATTTTTTGGTGGAACCAGGGATTGAACTCAGGCCCTTGTGCTTGCCAGGGAAGCACTTATTCCACTGAGCCATCTCCCTGGCCCCTTGAGGAGTATTGGTAATGTAACATGCTTAAAAGAATTCAACAGTGAATCCATCAGGTTCTGGACTTTTATAATTGGTATATTCATTTTTTTCATGAAGTCAACTTATCTATTCATTTTCATTATTAGATGACATTTAAAAATCATATATTTTA
>NW_004524868.1:1857822-1885024 GCF_000260255.1 Octodon degus | reverse complement strand
AATAGATTTAGTATTTCTGCTTTAATAGAGATTTTTTATTTATTTCAATTTTAGCTTAGTGCATAGCAAGAGATATGAATCTAGTTTAATCTTCAATATGTGGAAATCCAGTTTTTCTAACATCTTTTATTATAGAGGGTATTTTTCTTCCAGTAAGTGTATTGGGTCCCTTTGTAGAAGATAAGGTGGCTGACTGTTTTTGGAGTTGTTCCTGCATTTTCTGTCCTATTTCACTGATCCTTTGATCTCTTAATTTTGGATGTTGGGCATTTTTTCTCAGCAATGAAAAATAAATAATCAAGGCACATGGTAAATATGGTGGTGTTTTAAACTCCAGACCAGGAGATTCATGAGTTAATTAGCACCAAGTTCAGAAGTATCCACAGCAGTACAACAGCTGTAACAAAGAGCAGGTAGGGGCCAGCAAGATAGTTCAGGAGTCCAAAGAGCCTGCTTAGGTAAGCTTGGGTAGGTGCAGGGGACCAAAGTTCGATCCCTGGCACCATATGCCTCACCAGCCCCACCCTCAGGACCCATGGGCTGAGCCCCTCCCCCCACAAAAGGGCAGGCAGGTACAATAAAGAGGACTAAAAATGTGATTAATGTACAAAATATGTTCTTTCTAAGGGAAATGTGCAGGGTGAGAAAGGAGTAGCCTCTTTCCTACAAAGTACTCCAAGAATCTTGGCTATAAGTGGCAATTCCTCATTTCCTTTAAACAGGCCTTCTCAGGAGCTCTCTGTTGGGCCATTTTCAGTTAAGACAGACATTTTTCAGTTAAGACATTTTTCTTGTGGCTAGTAACGTGGGAGGGATTTAGCACAGAACATTTCTGTTAAACTGTGTTGGCTAAAATTTAGTCATTCTGCTGGATCTCTGAAGCCACAGGTCCTTTTCTAATATGTATATACTTGAAACCACACATTGCTCGAGGGAAAGGAGAAGGCATGGGCTGGTCATGTGGAGAACAATTGGGGTACTGATTCACTCTCTGGATGAAAAAAAATAGAAGTTCCACAAAGAATTCCTTGTAAGACAGCACTGTTTGACAGTGTAAAAATATTTATTATCAATTTCTTTTCCATATGAATAATGAGAATATAAGGCATATCTCTGATCTGAGCAAGGTTGTCACTCTCAAACTGATGTTACTGGGTTGTCTTCCTGGGTTCTCTTTCCTACAAAGTCACAAGAAACAAGTTATCCCCACATAGAGTCATTTCTTGAAATGCGTGCTTACCCTAAATTAATTCATTCTCAGAAATCAGAAGTTTTGAATTTGCTCATTGGAAAAATTAAATTCTATATTTTTTGTGGTTCTTTTTATCTCTTTTTAAAATTCTTATTTTCATTTTACTTATTTATGTATTATTTACTTGGAATAGGGTCTTGCTATGCAGCTCGAACTTGTAGTGCTCCTCCTTTCTCAGCCTCCCCAGCACTGTGATTACAGGTGTGTGCCACCATACCTGGTCTCAAAATGACATATTAACTTTTTAGGCCATGGATTTCAATGTTGTGTTTGAGAAACTTGGTAAAAATATCTGTGGGATATATTAAGAACAAGGAAGAGGGATGGTGTATTCAGAGAACCTAAGAATCCACTATGTGCCTGCTCCACACAATGATGCCACAAGAAGTCACAGGAAAGCCCAGAAGATGATGGGGTTGACTTAACTTGGACAAAAACATCTCTTCATATTCTCATTCTATAGGAAATATGATATAAAATAGACTTCCAATGTTCCTCTTATGGTTTCAACTCTACAAATTACAGGGTCCTTCTATCTTTATTATTTGAAAATTAAATTTATAGCCCTTGCTTTAAAAAGATTCAGGTACCTTTCTTTTCTGGTATGTGGCACTAAAAATTAAAGCACTGATTTGGGTGAAAAGGACTGTTAATAAAAGAGGAACATCAGTGAAATATGCATAGAGGAGAACTCTTTCCACTGACCTGAGTTACTGAAGGTTCAGAACCAGAGTGAGGCTTGATGAACATTGTGCCCAGGGAGCCTGGGCTGAGCTCAGAGGGAAAGAGCTCATGTGAGTTCTTTTGTGAAGCTCATGTGAGTGCATGAGGGCTCTTTTCTCACTGAGCCCAGATTTGTGCTTGATGCCCTAAGATTTCTAACACATGGACCACAAAACTGACTAGGGTGTCAGTTAATGGACAGAAAAGAGGAGAGAAGGGCTAAATACTCATCTGCCCTTCCCAGATGGTCTAACTTAATATAAATTCTGTCTTTGTTTTTA
Source organism: Octodon degus (assembly GCF_000260255.1). Classification (NCBI taxonomy): domain Eukaryota; kingdom Metazoa; phylum Chordata; class Mammalia; order Rodentia; family Octodontidae; genus Octodon; species Octodon degus. The sequence goes on along the minus strand of NW_004524868.1, from coordinate 1,882,768 downwards.
ATCACAACATTACACTGCAGATAGTTGCATCCAAGTAGCACTGCAAGTACTATTGTCTGGAGGCTCCCTCACATATTCCCCTATCCCACAGAGTTCTCCAAGTCCTTGTCATGGGCATTAACTTCAGCTCAGGCAGGGCCTCTGAATACTTCATTTTCTACAGGCATATGAAGAATGGACTTCTAGCCCAGTACAGTCTTGTTCTTTCCCACCCATCCTGTAATTCTTTTTTAGGAATGATTTGCATAGCCTTCTAGTCCAGGGTCATTGAAAGGTCTTAAAATCTAGAGAATAAATATTATTTCCCTAGATCATATAGTAGGAAGTATATTTCAAGCTCCTATCTTAATGGATCCCTTCCCTGTTCTCCTTCATATGGTCTCATGGGTTCCATAGAGATACTTACATTTCTTTAGATGTGTATAAGTCTTTTTTAACATTTATTCTATTTATTTTATATATACATAGGATATTCTTTCAATCATCCTGGGTTTTCATCAGCCATTGTCGGTAAAATAATAATTTTTTTACTTTATTTTATTTTATTTTTCCCATAATCTTATTGATAAATAGCAATGAGATAGTTTCAAATCAAATTGGTAGGACAGTTTCAATAATTAACACACTGTATACATTCTTCCTAGTGGCTAATTGCTGTACAATATGCGGACATGATATCCTAACACCATTAGAACAAATCACTCTATTCATTAAGAGAATGTAACTATATATCTATCCTAACCACTTTGAATACACAAATACAAAATGGACATTAATCTGTATCTTTTTTTGGTTAAGTTCCATTATTTGAATATTATAGGTGTGTAAACTCAGCAAAATATTCTAAAAGACTCCAGTAGCCCATAATAGTATATTGGGTCTTCCGCTTGACTGGCAATGTCAGAAATTGTTGACCTGAGTCCCATACAGCTCAACATAACAGCATGGCTTTACTTCTTATAGATGTGTATAAGTCTTTTTGAAGAAGGGACAAATATAAAAACACAGTGAGAAGGATGGCCACTGCCAGGAAAATGTATAGCTAGGAGGCCACATTTAGGTCCAAGCTGACATCTGACTTAAAATCACACATAAAGAACAGAGTAAGGATAGGGTTTGCTCACCTGAACTCTGTCACCTTCTGAGTGATCACATGATGATGTCACTGCTTCAGAGACAATGGGAGTGATGAACATCTGGGTGGAGATTGGCCAAACTTTGTTTCCTATGTTCTATGAGGAATGCTGAATAAAATCGAGTAGCTTCATATCTATAGAAATCTCAGTGGCTCCCTAAACACCAGGCTCTCTAAACACAGCCAGAAACAGGAGCAACTCATATAAGGTTTTCAGAATAAATGTGTCCTTGATTGTCATTACATTTGAGTACAAAGAAAACAGGAATTTTTCTCAGATTGCTCAGCCCTAGAGTCAGAGTTCTATAGATACAAATTAATTTATTCATTTATTTATTTATTTTTGTGAATGTAAAATATTTAATTTAAAAATATAAAATAGGCATTATAAATGCACAGTGTATTCTATATGTGCCACATTTTTTTTTAGGAAACCATAAGTTACACTGTGGCTAAGACCTGTATCTTCACCCTTGAAAAAGCCTGGCGAGATTAACAGCCCCAATCGTTAAACACTTGGGTCAAATCATAACCAGTTTTATTGCCAAAGGCCCCGTACACATTTATCAATCTAGTATCTTAATAGCTGTTGAACAAATCATTAACATACAGAAACATGCATCATGAGAAGCAAGAAGCATCCCCCACCCCCTCTGTGTATTAGCACCTTGTCACTCCCGAGCAACAGCGCTCACATCCCTGAGGTCTGTGAACAGTCACTTTTCACATTCATCCTCAGTGAAAGATGGAATGACTTAAGTACTAATGCAACATATTATAAACATTTTCCTACAAAAAGTCACAAATTAAACCAAAGTATTTTACAGAATTTACTACATAACGCCACAAAAACTGCCTTTACTTAAGCTCTCTCTCCCGGTACCCGGCGGGCCAACTGGATGTCTTTGGGCATGATGGTGACTCTCTTAGCGTGGATGGCACACAGATTAGTATCTTCAAATAAGCCCACCGAGTGTGCTTCACTAGCCTCCTGGAGGGCACCAGTGGCTGACTCCAAAACCTCAAGTCGGTTTTGAAATCCTGGGCAAGCTCTCTCACCAACCTCTGGAAAGGCAGCTTCCCAATCCACTGAGAAGCTCAGTGGATTTCTGGTAACACCGAATCCCTCTAAGCGCCCCGGTTCCAGGCCTGTAGAGGTGAGGTTTCTTCACCCCGCCGGTAGAGGGAATGCTTTTCCTGGCCAGCTGTTTTCGGGAGCTTTCCCACCAGTGGACTTAGGAGAAGTCTGCTTGGTTCAGGCCATTTTCTTTCACTCAATGCAGAAGTCTTACGTCGCTTTTCGGACCGCTGCCCTGGCAGTTGACGAAAATAAAAACGACAACTCCTCAACTAACGACAAAACCACTCTGCGCTACAAATATATTTAAATTGCAGGCAAAGAGGAATCAGTTTTATTTTACTTTTAATTACTTCATGAATTGTCTTTTTGAACTGATTATGCAGTTCAGAGTGGTTTTGAACCCAGTGTGTAGCTGAGTCTTATATGAACTCCAAACCATCCTCCTACCTCAGTCTCCCAAGTTCTGGGATTACAAGCATGCACCACCACACACAGCTAAGAATTAATCTTTTAAAAGAGAAATTTCGGATCCTTTCTTAGAAATTCTGGCGCTTCTTATTTAGCCTGCTAATTCATTTCAAAAATGTGTGTTTCATTGACTGTGGACGCATCTTCTCTGTCATGTGTAGCATCAGGGAGGTTATGTTGTCTTGCAAGCTAAGGCTGTGCCTTGTAAGCTGTGTAAGGCTCTGAGCACCCCTGGAACATGCTCCCTTGGCAGCAATTCTGGAAGCAGAGTGTGGAAACAGCCAAGCTGTAAGCTCATTGCATAGAGAAACAGAAACTTATACACAGCAAGAACTTCACTTTAAGCAATATCTCTGAATTCCTAGCCTACTACACAGACTTATCTAACATTTTTTCCTAAAACTCTGGCTCAATCCATTCTCTCCATTTCTGAGAAGTACCTTACAGTAGATGCTGTCTCACGACTAAAGTCACGTTCCACAGAGATTCCCAGCCCATAAGGTGACTGTGCCTCAGTACCAATCTTCAGTTTATGCAAGGATCCCAGTTCTTGGTCTAAACTAAGTCTCATCTAAGTCAACACTGACAAGACAATAATGTATTCATAGTCTTCAGCATCTCCTGAGACCTTCCCTATTTCACTTTCAGGAGTCTTAATGCCCAATTGCTGTCTTTCATGACTACAGGTTGTGTTTTCTCTCAAGATCTGCAAGCTCTTTATTTCTCACTCCAGACACAAGGGATCAAAGCCATTTTGACTCTAAGAACTTAAAATGTACCCAATGCTGTACAGGCTTCTCATTCAATGGAGGAAGTAAATTCCCAGATAGAAAAGTCAAAGGTCACCTTGTGCTGAAATAAATGGGAAATTGTTTCTAGGAAAAGTGATGGATAAACAAATAGAACTAAAGGGAAATGCTCTCCTGAGATTCACAGTGACTTGTTGGTTTTAGGGGATGGAAACAGAAATGAGATAAGTATTTGCCTTTCTGATTTTATTTTGGATATATAGTCAGAAATGAGAAGTTTCTCGACCTAAATTTTAAATTATGTACTGAGACAAAAATCTATTAAGAACTGAAACATGGACACTGTTTTAGCTATTGTTTCTTATAATCTCTGGCAGATTATCTACCTGCCTTTGTCTTGCTTTGCCTTTCTTTCAGTAACTGCCACAGAAAGGCTTTGTCTGCTGATGTCAGACTTTCCAGGCAAAAGCTACTCAGGGATTCCATCATGTCTTTCTTCTCCAAAAATCTCATTTTTCTTTGTTTATACCATTTTTAACACTTTTATTCTTTTGAATAGAATCTGTTTATGTCCTCCAAAAGAGAAAAAGTCTTTTTCACAATCATGGAAAAGATACTTTAAAAACTAGAAGTGTATGCCTTTCTCCTAAGAGTTATGTTTGAAATTTTAAGATGAATTTAGTCTTGCTCTTAGCCCCCACCATAAAAGTTGCTTTCTGCTATGTGCAGCTCAGCCTTGGACCCAGCTGAATATGGACTGAAACTTCCAGTAACTGGTTTTGCCATGTAGCCGAAGCTGGATTTGCACTCACTATGTAGCCCAGGCTGGCCTCAACCTTAAGGGAACCCTTCTTCTTCAGCCTCATGAGTCCTACACTAACCTACAGGTTAGTGTACGTTGGTGCTAAAGAATGTTAAGCATGCCCTGGAAGAAGCTAAGAGAATGGCAAACAGGAACTCTGTGCGCTATTTTTGCAAATCGAAGAATTAAGAGTCAAGGGGAGGAGCAGCAGTGGCCAAGCAGCACGGCTCCCTGAGGCTCCATGTGCCAACCAAGATGCCCAAGAGGGAGGTCAGCTTGAAGGGGCAGCAAAAGCAGAGCCCAAGGGGAGAACAGCAAGATTGTCAGGTAAACCTGCTCCTGCAAAAGTGGAAACAAGCCCAAAAAAGGCAGCAGGAAAGGATAAAACGTTGGACAAAAAAGTGCAAGCAAAATGGAAAAAGGCAGCCAAATAAAAACAGGCCTAAGTGGCTAATCAAGGGACCAAGAAAAATTTATCTGTGGAAAACGGAGAAACTAAAAAACAAGGAGAGTGTAGCCTCTGAGAAAGCAGAAGTAAAGAAGCCAAGTCTGATTAATTACACACCATGGTGGGGCGATAGCTCAGCTGCATAAGTGCCTGCCTGGCAAGCACAAGGTCCCTAATTTGGCCCCCAGTACTGAAAAACAACAACAAACAAACAAAGCAACAAACAAACCCCAAAACTGATTAATCACGCACCATATTTTATCAGTGCTTCCTGTCTCCTTTCTTGAACAATCCAGAGGAATATTTTCATCAACTATCTAGTAAAAGCAAGTTTAGTTGCTCTAAGAACATTTTAAAAAAGGAATCCCACTTCGTTGCAATTCATAAGTGTAAATGATGTGTTTAGAAGTTAAATTATTTACTGGTTTATTTTTTGATACAATCAGAAATAGTAGATATTGAATTATGACAAGCTTTGACTGTCTTAGGTATCAGCTTAACATTCCATAGGGGAGTGAGCTTAATATCCTGCAATTTGGAATCTCAACCATACATTTAATATGTCTTGGATATTTTAAATGACTTCTGTTCCCATGTTCCCTTTGAGTAGAGTTGTTTCCTTCCTGATTGTTGTCTTGTCAGAATCAAGTGCACTCTGCAACATCTTTGGTCCTAATAGTCCTAATTTTGTGAATGTGCTGTGAGAGATTAAAAATTTGAGTATGCAGTGTACGTGATACAAAATTGTGAATTGGTGGGCCTTAAGTAACACTTTGTCAGCATTTCACAATACTGGTACTTAATCTTCTTACCAAAAATTTGCATCTAAATTTGAAGCTGGGAAGTCACTGGAAAAACTAAAAATTAATATGTGGCTTTTCAGATTTTTGGTATACGTGTTTAACAATTGGGTACAAAATGAATTGTCTGTGTTGATCCTCAACACAACCAATAAAAATCTCAACTATGGAAGAAAAAATGTTAAGAGTTAAAATTTAGCCAAGCATGGTGGCATGTGCCTGTAATCCCAGAATTTGGGAAGCTGAGGCAGGAGGATTGTTGCCAGTTCAAGGCTTGTGTGGGCTACACAGTGAGATTCTGCCTCATCATAGTAATAATAAAAATTGAAATAGAAAAGTTAAGATTTAGCTAGGCATAGTGATGTATGCCTATAATTCCAGCATACTAGAAGATTGAGGGAGATGGATTATACATTTGAGCCCAGTTTGAGCAACTTAATGAGACCCTGCCTCAAAATTTAAAAAATAAAAAAAATAAAATTTAAGAAAGTGCTGGGTCAAAAAAACAGATTAATTTAATATTGCTAAAAGCTCATATAAATATTTAAAGGATGGCTGGAAGGCACAAGGTCCTGGGTTCAATTCCCAGGGAAAAAAAAAAAGAAGAAGAAGAGAATGAGTTGTTTACAAATAGTATATCAGGATCACATATAAAGACAATAGCAGTCTAATGGAATTTTTTCTTTTTTATTTTATTACATAATCAGGATAATAGATGAGTCTCTGGATTTTTCATTACATCCTTAGCATTAAAGATAACTATTTTGAATTAAGAACTTAATCAAAATAGGCTCTGTGATCATATAATATAAGCAGCCACTGTCAAAGGAGAAGATTTCAATCTTTAATCAGTTCATATCAGGGGTTGAGTACAAAGTATCTTTTCATAAATACATCAGGTATATCTGCATTCAAAGAGGCTTGGCAAAAGGTATCTATTTGGGGTATTAGAATTGAAGTTCTGGGAGCACAGATTCCAGTAGATAAGGAAGTGTCAAATAGGGAGGGATTTGAAGGGTCATTTAAGGGTGAAAGAGATAAAGAAAAATGGGTTGTTAAAAGTTACCATACAGGATGTCTATCTAGAACATATAAATAATTAGAAAGGAACAGGCCCCATAAATTCAAAGAACCAATTAAAAAATGGCCATTTCAGATGAATACACAATTCTCAGAGGAAGAAATACAAATGGCAAATAAGTATATGACAAAACGTTCAACATCATTGGTCATTCAAGAAATGAAATTTAAAACAACACCAAGATTCCATCTCACCCCAGAAAGAATGGCTATTATTAAGAATGCAACCAATGGGGCAGGGAGATGGCTCAGTAGAATAAGTGCTTCCCTGGCAAACTCAAGGACCTGAGTTCAATCCCTGGTTCCACACGCAAAAAAAAAATTGCAACCAATAACAAATGCTGGAGAGGCTGTGGCAAAAAAGGGACACTTCTCCACTGTTGGGAGGGTTGACTGTTACAACCACTATGGAAATCAGTGTGGAGATTTCTCAAAAAGCTCAGATTAGAGGTCTCATTCAGCCCATCTATTTCCTCCCCTGGGTATTTTTCCAGAAGAACTGAAAACATTATACCAGAAATATATGTGTACCCATGTTTATAGCAGCACAATTTGTGATAGCTAAATCTTGGAAACAGCCTAAATGCCCATCATCTGAAGAACAGATAAAAACGATGTGACATTAAATGGTTGCAACTAGAGGCTCTACTCATAAGTGAAATAAATCAGACCTACATGTGCAAACATTATATTGCCTCACTAGTGTAAGAACCTAAAAGAGTGAATGACATCAGAAAGTAATAACAGATACTGCAAAAGGGAAAGAAGCTGTTTAAAAGGGAGGAACACCTGGGATGAGTGAAATTAGAAAAGAAAGAAAGAAGGAAGGGAAAATATACCTATACATAAGATAGCTTGGATAATTGTACTGCTGATTTCTGCTGGTCTATTGAAAGGAACACTTAATGCTTAAATGTTTTCATCTTTTAATTTTTTTTCACAAAAAGGAATCTTTTAATAAAAATTATTCATAGAAATCCTAATACATTTCAAAGAGCAAGATATCCCTTAATACACTTAGAGAACAACATTTGGTCATTTTACAAAAGGCTCCCTGTTCATTTAAATACATTTCTTATTTACAAATGAAACATAAAGTATGATCTATAGTAGCAAGTCACACTATATATAAGTGTGACTATTGTGTGTACACTATAGTGTGCACTATAATGGGCACACTACTATACATTATAGATAAACATTTGTGTATTTTGATGTTTTCCCAGAATTTCTAACTCTAAATTTTTTGAGAAAAATAGGACTAATTTTCTTGTGTATGATAAATAAAAATATAGTTTGCATTTTGGTATTTAAAACTAAAACAAAATACTTTAAAAAGAAGTTCTTCTGTCTCTTGCAAAGAGGAATCGAGTAAATCAGAAGAGTCCACAGATATGTGGCAGTTTTACCAAATTCACATCCAAAATTAAGCAGGAGTATAATCCTGAGCCTGGCCCAGGGGGAGTGCAGCCCAGGCTCCCCATCTTCTCCTATGGGGTTCCTGCCCACATGCAGGGAAGAGACTGTAGAGCAGGAGCTGAATATTTGGGGGTGAGAGCAGGAGCTGAATATTTAAGGATTTTCTTCTTAAGTCCCCTTGTGGCTAAAGTAATCACTCAGCCTTACCCTCTCACCAGTGCTAAATTTGAACATGTCAAGGAGAAAGAGCTCTGAAGCCTCTCAGAATAAATGTCTAATGTTACTGCAAAGGAAGGGGAGGAGGGAATCAAAGCCCTCCAACTGCACAACACAAGATTCAAACCTGTTAATTGTGGCTTCTCCACTAACATTCACTTACAATACATTTTTCTCTAAACTATCTAAGTGTCACATGTACCTTTGCCAGTCCAGGCAAGAAAAGCCTAAGAAATCAGCAGAACTCAGTTATAAGAACAACATCTCACAAAAGAGTTGGAAGGAAACTGAAAGGAGGATCTGAAAACATGCCAGTTTTCCACTACAGCCAGCACAACTAGAGTGTAAATATTCCACTGTCATCTACTGTTCAGAATGGAGTTCCTCCATTACATTGTCTAAAGGAGACAAACCAGCCCTGTAATAACTTAAAACTTTTGTTTTGGGAGAGCTGGACTTCTTCAAGTTTTATCACAGAGAGTGTTATACAGCAGTTTTGCAAGACTGCTTTCAAAATAGTAACACTTGTCCTAGACAAGTAGCTACTAGGGGGAAAACAAGGATGATCTGGCCTCATAGCTGCAGCAGAGAATTAAGTCTGTTCAGATTCAAGATAAAGTGCTGAGCAAGGGGATAAAGTATTGGGGTAAAGTACTGAGCAAGGGGATTCTACTGATATTCTACTCTTTGGCTCTCTCTACTCAATATTTCAGAATACAGAATAGAAAGGATAGCAGGAACCTGTAAAAGCATCACAGTTGTCATTCTGACTTTTCAAAAGAAAATCAGTAAGCTATGAACTTGGCTCAAAGAACATTCTTTTAATGGTTGCACTAGACAGCATTTTGACATCTAGCTCCAGAAATCATTGACTATGTAGTATCAGTTTTGAGTCTGGGCAGTCTATAAGGTCAACAACCAGCACTAATAGTTAGTAATTCACTCACGCTCTGTCTCAGCAACTGGTATAAGTCCAGTACCCAGAGGTCAACAGGGATTCCACCTTCATACAAAACTTTCACATCAGCCTATACCCTAGCAAACCTGTGTCACTCAAGGTGTAATGGTGCTGCCAAGTAGAGACCTCCAATGCAAAAGAGTGAAGAAGAAATGCTCAGACATGCTTAAGAGTGGTAGGTAAGGGGCCCAGATGAGAAGAGTAATGTCGCAGTGCTTATACGTGACTGCTGCCAGAGACTGGGGAGATGGGGAGTGAGAAAGGCCCGGGGGGTGGAAGACTTCACTTCTTTCCCTGATAGGCCTCATTCTCTCAAATGGAACATTCATACTCCCACCTCAACCTGCCTGGAGAAAAATACAGCTGCAGGGCTCACACGTGTGTGTATGTATGTGTTTAACATTTTTACTGAGTTAATGAAGGCATATAAAATAATATTTTCAAAGCAAATTTTCTAGTAGAAATCTTTCAGTAGATGAAAAATGAAGAAAATAAAAATGGCAGCTTTTCACTTTTATACTTTAAAATAAATCAATCACTAAATGTATAGAGGTGATAAGTTCACTACTGAAAGTTCCCTTCTTAAAAATTGCAAATAACACATCTATTTTCAAGAATTATCCTTAAATTTTCAATAAAAATAATTTTTTTTCTCTTTTGACTGAAAATGTGATGACTTAATAGAACTTATTTCTAGTTTATAAAAACTAATGAAATCATTTGAAGTGTGCAAACATTGACAGGTGAGAAGCACCATACATGAGACTTGAAAATTTTAAGAGACTTTTACACTTTTTTGACCAATTTTGAATGCTTGTATTTATTAATCTGAACAACTAGTTTGAAGACAACATTATGCAACATAACAACCATTGTTGAATTCCTATTTGTTTGTTGAAATTTTGTACCATTTCTAACTTTTTTACAAATTCACATAGATAAGACCTTGTATATTAAATCCAGTGGGCAATAGACGTGAAAAGGAAAGAAACTGCTCAAAAGGAAAGAACGACTGGATTGGGAAGGGAAAATTATATATCACAAGATAGTGAAGATAACTGGACTACTCATTTCTATTAGTTCATTGAAAGGAACAGTTACTGCTTATATTATTTGATCAATTTTGCGCGCCTGTACTTAGTAATCTGAGCAACTATTTTGAAGATAAACATATGCAATATAATAACCATTGTTAATTTCCGATCATATTGTTTTGAAATTCTTTTTTATATTTTCTCTTTAAAATTAAAAAATGGGTTATCATCTTGGCCAACTTGCCTTCATTTAACAAATACAGAGCCAACCAACCAGCTATGAAGAGAAACACTTTAGTTAGGTTCCCAGTTTCAGATGTTTCACTCCCTGGTTCCTTGGGCAGTCACTTAGGCCTATGGCAGACATCACAGAGGAAGGATAGGGCAGCCCAAAGCCATCCACCTGGTGGCCAGGGAGCAAGAGGGCGAGAAAGACAAAAGTCAGAGTCCCATAGTTACCTTCAAGGGTGCTCCTAACTTCAGCTGGAGACCTCCACCATAACTTTCCCCTTAAACATTCTACAGCCTAACAATAGCACCATTCTGGAGGGCAATCCATTAAGGTGGTCTTTTGGGGACATTCAAACTGTAGTAGGTATGTAGGTTGCTAAAAATTGTGATTGGAGGATCAATTTATTTCTATAGTGCACCTGGGCAGCATAAACTAGCTGAGATCATATCATTACTTTATGAAAATTTCATCTGTACAATCCTTAAAATGTTCTTTCTCAGCAGATAAATTTCTTTCTGAGAGATGCAGTTTGCAGGGTTCTTTTGCACTTGTTCTGAAAAACACCAATCTTTATGATGCAGGATGGTGGCTTTTAGAGTGGTTTCCTGGAGGTTTTGAAACTTCCTGGTGAGGATTTCAAGCACATTAATTTCCTGTAATAAACCGCTTCCTGATTTAAATGCTTACAGAGCTTTCTTTTGATGTCTGATTTTAGAAGCCTCGGCCTTCTTGAATCCATTTGACCCTAAAAAGAATTACATTTTGGGGAGCAAGGCAAGAGTGACTAAAGTTTTCATCTCTCTTTCACAGTGGTGAAATAGGAAGAATGAAATAGCATCATATATATTTTAAAAAGTTGTGAATGTATTATAAATACATTTAAATTCTAACTTAAAATATGATTTTTTTTCTCTCTATTTTTCTCTATATATATTACTTAAAAAATCTTCTTATAAGTTATATTGCTGTTGAGAGGTTTAGGGTCAATTGATTCTTGATTCTTCATAGGTGATGTACCCTTCTCAAATTGATGCCTTGTTTTTTAACTTCATGTGTGCAATTTCTGCCTATTAGTTCTTTAATTCCTTCCTTTTCTCCAGGTTTGTTTCTTTTTTGAGATAATTACAGTTTGGCTCTATGGCCCTTCCCATTTCAGTAGTATTTTTTTAAGGAAAAAGAAAAATTTTTATTAATATGAAATTAGGAAAGTGTGGTATCTACCAAGTCACTTTCTAATATATTTACATTACATTGTCTCATATTTTTAACCACTTTCTTTATTAAAGTAATTTTACATGCAAACCCAAACAGAAATAAATATATATTTGCTTGCTACTCATGAAAATCTCTAAACATTCTTGTTTTCTTGTAGAAATTTTTGGAGTGTGTGACAAAAAAATGATGGCATGAAAACATGAAACTATTTTGTGCTTGACTATCAGACAAAGCAGTTTATTGTATAGCTCCAGGAGTTGACAATCACTATTTTCTCCAAATGCCCTGAGCAGTATCCTGTATCATTTGTACAATGATGACACAAGGTACTAACTTCTTGCTTATTTTGCTGCTTCTTGAGAGAAGTGATTGTTGTTTGTGAGGGTAGCCTGAGGAATAAATGTAATATAAAATAATATTGTGCTTGACACAGGAAAACCTGTTTCCAAACCCAGCTCCATTCCTCTCTGATCATTCCTGCACAATGCTCATATCTTCTGCAATAAATCATAGTATTTTTCACAGCAGATCCAATTCATATAGCTTGAGTTGTCTTAGATAGTGGAGCTCAGTCAGTCACTGGGATAATTTTATTTAAAAAATAGTAAGAAAGAAAATTGTGTTCACAATTAGCGGAGTAAGTCATCAAAGGGTGCTTTTGCACTAAAATGATAATATATGTTTAGGTAATTGTATTATTCCTACTGAAAACAACATTTCCATTCAAATATCCTGTACTTTCTAAATTAATCTCATTAGGGTCTGCTTTACCCAAAGGGTGGTTTGATTAGATGATGGGAAACTGGCTCACATGAAGTATCCTTGTTATGTCTGACATGAATAAATATTGGATTAATTAAAAAGTGTTACTATCAGAATCCCAAACACTTCTTTAAACACCAGAGTAGTACAAAATATCATGGTTTTAAGTATATATTTTTTCACTATAATTATATGACGTAGTAAAATACATAATAAGCAAAATTGCCTGTTTCAGAAAATTGCTTTTTTGTGTTTAATTTACATCTTTATTTAATTTTCAAATAAATTGGAGCACTTTGCAGTTGAATGATATGTCATTACTGTCAAATAATAAATAACTTCAATCATTCCAATGAGAATGAAAGTAATTTTTTTCATTAAAGTTGCATTCATTGTTTGTTTGGCTAGAACTTTCACGTATTGTTGCAAGAGAACATAACGATATTATGAGAAAATGAAATGACTAAAATAATAAACATATTAACAGTTCCCACGGGCTCTACTTTTTTATTATTTTTTTATTTTTTTGCCATAGTTTTATTGATAAACAAATAGCAATTAGACAGTTTCAAATCAAATCGGTAGGACAGTTTCAACAATCAACACACTGCATACATTCTTCTTAGTGGTTAATTGCTGTACAAGATGAGGACTTGATATCCTATTTACAAACACCATTAGAACAAATCATTCTATTCATTAACAGAATGTAACTATATATCTATCCTAACCACTTTGAATACAAAGATACAAAATGGACATTCATCTGTATACCCTTTTTTTGTTAAGTTCCGTTATTTGAATATTATAGGTGTGTAAACTCAGCAAAATATTCCAAAAGAGTCCAGCATCCCACAGTAGTATTGGGTCTTCCACTTAACTGGCAATGTCAGAAATTGTTCACTTGAGTCCCCCTCAGTGGTATTTTTTATCTCTACATGTGGTACCAGGGATCAGAACCCAGGTCCTTGTGCTCGCCTATATAGGCACTTAGACCACTGAGCTATCTCTGCAGCCCAGTAAATTTAAATTTTACTTACAGTAGTTTATTCTTCACTGTGTCCATCATATTTTTTATTTTTCATTGTTTATAAGCTAGTAACATTTTTACTTCACTGATATGAGTCAGGGGCACAATGAATAGTTTAGATTCTTTCCATAGTTTATGTAACTACAATACAAGCCATGAAATGAATTGGGAAAATGAAAAGTTAGAACATTTCTGTAATCTACACTCTCATCTATGCCTCTGCAGCCCTCTTCTCATGTTGAGGCCATTCTCCAACCTCTATCCCATCCACTATCCTGGATTGACAAGGTCAATCTGGACTTCAGTCTTCCCAGAGAATAGATTCACTTGGATGTAGTTAATTCTTTAATGCTTATTCTCATTATCACTACTGTTTCTCTAGAGATGATTTTGCAAGTGGGCCTTTTTAATTTCATTGTTTTAGCAGGAATAAGGAGTACGGCATGTAAAATAAATGATCCCACTTAAAAGACATGTTTTGAGAACATAGTATTAGGGACCATCATTTTTGAGCTAAACTATATGAAAGCTCATCAACTATTACACTAAATGCAAAATTAAATATCTTTTTATATCTTTGGTCAGTGGTGAGGATGCTAGTTTCAAAACTCCTTTAGATGCTATAGATCATTTAGAGCCATACAAGGCACATGACAATTTTCTTTCAAGTAAAGATTAGCAAAGATTGTGGCATTACTGTTAGCCAGATACTATCAAAGGTGTAGGATGTTTCTGTTTATCATCTGAATGATTTGAATTTGTAACCACTGTGGTTTGAATCAGGAAGAAGACTTTTCTACATCAAAAGAAATAGCAGCAGTTACTTTTGCATTCAGGAAAGCTGAGTGGGTTGTGGGTAACAGATACAAAGTTTAACATTTTATGCTTACTATTTCACAAGTAGTCAGTTAATATCCAATTATTATAGTGAGAGTTATATTACTTATAATAACGGTTCTATATGGACTCAGTTTTTCTTAGTAGTTATAAACTAGACTGTTAAATTTCTTCTGTGAAAAATTGGAGAGCCCCTGCTGCACCACAGCTGAAGTCTTGGCTCATATTCTAATAGGAAAAGTGTATTAATTCCATGTGATGAGGTCAACTTGTGCCTAAGATCTTTAAATATGAGAGTTAAGGATCAAAGACTGGTCAGGCAGCAACTGTTCGGCAAACAAAACCCTTTTCTAAATTCCTGCCCATGAGTAAGCATACAATTTTGTTTAGACATTTTTTTTTTTTACTTTGCCTCTTCTGGAGGAGGTGCTTTCCTTTGGGGGGCTTATTCTCATATTAATTTTATATCTCATGAAAGAGGGTAAAATTTGAGAAGTATTATAGAATAATTTGTAAAATTTGCAAAAGAAAGAAATTAGGAAAGGCCAGTAGAGTGAAGGGGGCCTCTGAAAGCGGAAAGAGATACAAGAAGAAATTGTCTTATGTGGAATAGGTGGGTGAAAATGACAGTGATTTAATGAGTTTAAGTAATTTTTTTTCATATTTGTAGTTTGTCCCAGGTTATATTCCTCCATGCCTCTCACATGAGCATCAAAACAACAGTAAATGTTGACAACATAAAATAAGCTTTACTACCAATATTTTGGACAAAGAACAAATATCAAATATCAAAATGTCTATATGTAGTGAACTGAGGCAGATAACATAGGCTTACATTAGGAGATGGGAGATGCAGGATGAGAAATCAACAAACACACTTTTCTAAGAGGTAGCAGTTGGGAAAAAGGAACCATTCTCCACTGTTGGTGGGAGTGTGGCCTGGTACAATCACTATGGAAATCAATGTAGAGGCTCCTCAAAAAACTAGGATGAAAGGTCCTATTCAGTTATTCCCCCTCCTCAATATTTTTCCAAAATAGCTGAAAATATCAGACCACAGTAATACATGTGCACCCATGTTTATAGCAGCATAATTTGTCATAGTTAAATCTGGAAAAAACCCAAATGCCCATGAACTGAGGAATAGGTTAAAAAGATGTGGTAGCTTTATACCATTGAGTATTGCTTAGGTTGTGAAACAAAACAAAACTATATATATATATATATATATATATATATATATATTATCAAGATAGTTAGGATAGATATAAAGCTATTTTCTCTAAGTTCATTGAGAAGAAAGGTTTGTACTAATATTGTTTAGACAAGATATCATGTCTGCATCTTGTCCTCTGAATAATTACTATGAAGACAACAATATGCAATGTATTAGTTACTGTAACTATGCTACTAACCTGTTTTGAAACACACATGTGTAAACATTGTATTGTCTTTCTAGTTTAAGAATCTGAAAGAGTAAATAAAATATGAAAGTTATATTAGATATAGTATAAAAAAGAAACTGAACATAAGAGATAAACAAGTGAGGCGAGGGAAAGAAGAAAAGGTAGATAAAAAGGAAAGAGATAATTGTACTGCTCATTTCTGCTGGTCTATTGAACAAAGCAGGTCTAATTTTTCTGAGTTCTTTTTATATTCCAGAAACTAGTCCTCAGTCTGAAAAACTTCTTTTCCATTCTGTAGATTGTCTCTTCACTGAGTTGGTTGTTTCCTTTGCTGTGAAGGTTTTTGGTTTGATATGGTCCTATTTTTTGATTCTTTTTTTCAAAACTTTATTGATAAACAGATAGCAATGAGACAGTTTCAAATCAAATCGGAAGTACAGTTTGAACAAATGACACGCTGCATATATTCTTTTTAGTGCTTAATTGCTGTACAAGATGCGGACTTGAGATCCTATTTACAAACACCATTAGAACAGATCATTCTATTCATTAAGAGAATGCAACTATATATCTATCCTGACCACTTTGAATACACAGATACAAAATGGACATTCATTGGTATACCCCATTATTTTTATTTTTTTATTTTTTGATTCTTAATATTATTTCTTGTTCAATTGGGGTTCTGGTCAGAAAGTCCTTGCCTATGCCTGTGTCTCAAGAGTTTTTATTATTTTATGCTCCAACAGATTCAGTTTTAATATTTAGTTCGATATATTTTGATTTTAGTTAACTACATGGTGAAGTATATGGGTTTAGATTCAGTTTTCTGCATGTGGATATCCAGTTTTTCTAGCACCATTTATTAACGAGACTAGTTTTCCTCTAGTGTATATCCTTTGGCTCTTTGTCAAAGATCAAATAGCTGAATGTGACTTAGTTTTCTCTCTGTCTCTGTCTCTCTGTCTCTCTGTCTCTGTCTCTCTCTGTCTCTCTCTCTGTCTCTCTCTCTCTCTCTCTCTCTCTCCCTCTCTCTCTCTCTGTCTCTCTATCTAACACAGAGTCTTACCATGTAATCAGGGCTCACATTGAACTCACAGAGACTCTCCTGTCTCCTCCTCTTCCCATTACAGGCCTGTACCATCACACTTAGCTAGACACCTCAGGGCACTTCTTTGTCTATTGTATTCCACTGATCCACATGCTTGTTTTTGTGGCACTCTGTTTCCTGCTTGGCTTTTGTTCTGCAGAATTGCTTTTGCTATCCTGAGTCTCTTCTGATTACATAAGAATTTTAGGATTGTTTTCTCTGTGTCTATGAGAGATTCTGTTGGTATTTTGATAAGAATTGTGTTAAATTTGTATATCAGTTTTGAAAGCATGGCCATTTTGAATATATTGGTTCTGCCTATTTAGGAACAGGGTATATTTTTATTTTTTTGTTGTCTTCCCTGGTGTTTTTTTTTTTTTCAAAATGATGTAATTTTTTTTTCTTGGAACCAGGGATTGAACTCAGGCCCTTGCGCTTGCCAGGGAAGTGCTTATTCTACTGAGCCACCTCCCGGGCCCCATAAATTATGTAATTTTTAATTGTAGAGGTATTTCACTTCCTTGGTAGGTTAATTCATAGGTATTTGATTTTTCTTGTTGTTATTGTGAATGGTATTGTTTTCCTAATTTATTTCTCAGTATTTATTATTAATGCACAGGAATGCTATGGATTTTTTGTGCTGATTTTTGTATGTTGATGAATTATTATATTTAGCTATTAATTTTAAGTTTTTCACTAGTTTTTTTGGTAAGTCTACTCTGGAGAGTGTATATAGAGATACTGTATTTAATCTTTTTCTATATATCTGTTTATTTCCTTTTTTTGCCATATTCCTCTGGCTATTATTTTGAGCAGTATGTTGAACAGGACTTGAGATAATGGTCTTCTTTGCATCAGTTTGTAGCTGTTGGATTGATGTTTTGGGGCTCCTTGCTGTTTTCAAAACGCCTTCTTTTTATGATTGCTATCCACAAACCTGTCTTCTAGGTCTCACATTCTCTCCTCATGTTGGATGATTTTGCTGTATATACTTTCAGTAGAACATTTTTTTTTTCAGAACCAGGGATTGAACTCAGGCCCTTGCGCTTGCCAGGGAAGCGCTTATTCCACTGAGCCATCTCCCCGGCCCTTTCAGTAGAACTTTTAATCTCCTGTATATCTATTTGAATCTGTCTCATGGATTCCACTTCTTTCCTTTATTAGGCTGTTACAGCTTGTGTCTAGGTGTTTCCCCAAAGCCTTATGCAGTCATGGGGGAGCTTCTAGAGTTTTTGATTGATCCATGGTCCAATGCTGTGATTATGGGTGTGAATATTATGCCTGCCCTGGGGTGAGTAGCTTGCATACAATATAAGGGGAAGGAAGAGGCTTGCTCTCTGCTGCTCCTTCCTTTTTGCTCTTGTTGCTTTTGCTATTTTTCACCATCATGAAATATTACTCTCTTCTATGTGCACTCTGTCTTGGAGCCTGCCAAGCATGGCTGAAACCTCCACAAACTGCAAGCTAAATAAACATTTCTTTCCTTAATTTTTTGATGGTAGCATATTTATTGGAACTTATTT
The DNA here is from genome assembly GCF_000260255.1 of Octodon degus. NCBI lineage: Eukaryota > Metazoa > Chordata > Mammalia > Rodentia > Octodontidae > Octodon > Octodon degus. The sequence goes on along the minus strand of NW_004524868.1, from coordinate 1,864,483 downwards.
CAATTATTAGAAGATAATTCATGCACCATGTCTAAGAATATCATCAAATTTTCATCGCATCTCTACATTTTTCTATTTTATAACATTTCAGTTGGGTGGAGGAAGACCAGAATTGCTTGCTTTAAAGGTTTAGATAAAAGCCCATAGTGAGTGTTTTCATACACATGTAAACAAGCAGAAGTATATTCAAAAAGGAGTATAAGGGATGACTGAGAACTATAGAGGAACTTTTATAGTAAGATGAGATTATAGCACTTTGGACTGGTCCAAATGCACAATACACAGAACTATTATTCAGTTGTTTAGTTTACTTGTTGACCATCTGGCTATAGTTTAAACAGTTATAGCCCTAGAAGTTGTAACTATTAACTTTCCCAAATTGCTCTTAAATTAAGTTATTAAATTGTAACAAGAAAAAACACAATGCAATTAAACAATACTGTTTATTAAACAAAACATTTTAAAGAAAACCTCTTATTTTTTGCTACATAAAATCTTCTAAGTTATAAATGTTTGTCATGTAATTATTTGCATAACTAGTAATACCAACAACTATATGATCAGAACATTTTTTAAAAACCCAAAAAGCTTAAAAATATATAGTCCAATTGTCTACCTGTAGAGCATGTTCACTTATGCCTGTATTTCACATTTGTGGTATTACTGTTCTAATCTTAAATTACCACCAAAAGAAGGCGAAACCACCTATGAATTGGCATATCTGTTTATTTGTGAAAACATCCTTAATTTGCTGACATGGCAAACAAATGTCAACTCTGCTAATGCGAAAAACAGAAGATAATCTGCTTTGTAATTAACTTTATAGTTCAACTGCATACAGGCAACATGCTATATATGAAAAAATTACTAACTGAAGTACAAGTATTAAATACTGAAAAATTAACAGTTTATTATAATTTATTTTATTTAACAGTCTAGGAAGTTTGCAGCCATCAGCAGTTCCAGTGTTATCTCAGGGGCAAATCTCGGTGGAGCTGTTAGTGTAGCGAACCTTGTAAGTAAAACTCATGCAGACTTTCAAAAGCACATGTGAAGGGACGTCTTTACAATTGACCTCACTGGTTTCGTTTTCAGCAACCTGACCTGGGGCACTCAACATGGCTTTTACTGTTCCTGATTTAGTGCATGTTCTCTTTTTACAATAAATTCATGACCATCAGAAGATATCAATTTGATGTACATGGCATCTGGGTCTTCACAGCTACCATGGGTTTTCTCTTCTCTATCCATTATGTACTTATATAATTCTACTTTCATTCCACAGGAACTTTCTTTAGTAGCTTCTCATCTGCACCACAGTGATCGCAGCCAAGGCTTACCCGACTGCAACCAAGTCTTCCCTGACCACCACAACCCCTACTCCAGGGCTGACCCCCAAAGCCCCTTAATTTTGAATGATGAGTATTTTCTATCAGCAGTGAAACAAAGGTGACCAAGACAGGCATTGGTGGTTTCCATAATTTTCCTAAGCACTTCTACTTTTTAAATCTGCATCTACTCTAGATTCTCTAAATATGTCTTTCATTATGGTCATATTCTGTTTAGCTAGCTGAGAAATTATTTCTCATTTGATTTTTTCTTCTAGAGCCTAATTCACCTGTTTTTTTTTTCTACTACTGTTATCATTTCAGGGCATTCAGGTAGGGGGTTTTGATTTTTTCCACTTCATTGCTCTCTGGATTTTCCGTGGACAAGTTGGTAGACAGGGGTTGTATCTTCCTTCTGTGTCTGTTCATTTTCTATTTTTAAAGTTTATTTTCTTCATTGATGCTTTTAAGTTGCTTATGGCAGGTAGCTTTATTACAGTATTGAGGATTACTATTGCAGTAGGAAGTGACTACTTTTCTTAGATACCTTCTAGGTGTATCTGGCTTTTGAGCATAAGATCTCACCTCTTCAATTTTTTGGGCATGAGAAGTTGCCCCCTAACCAGGGATCTAGCCCCTGGTTTTTGACACTAACCTATGGCAAATTTTATGACCATCAGACCATCTCAGTCTTGGCAAACAAGGAAGAACAACTGATTAGGACAACTATGTCATTTTGGTTATCACAGTACAATCAGTAATAACAATAGCATGTAGTAAAGCCTATAAAAGGACAAACTATAACTATTAATTTACCACCTTTAACCATATGAACAAGGTTTATAGTTATATAACAAAATATAAAACATATTAGAAATATATATATATAGATAGATAGATAGATAGATAGATAGATAGAGATAGATAGATAGAGATAGATAGATAGAGATAGATAGATAGATAGATAGATAGATAGATAGATATAATATCCCCTCAATAGAATAATTTTATCCTTTGGTAAGAAAATTTAAAAGAGATTGGAGGGAAAAGTGGAAGACTAGAAAGAGATTGAAAGTAAGGTGGAAAGCCAGGTGTGGTGGTGTATGCTAGTAATTCTAGCACTGACGGGTTGAGATAAGAGGTTTTCTGTGAGTTCAAGGCCAAACTAGACTACATGGTAAGACCTTGCCTCAACTTCCCCACAAAAAAGAAAAAAAGAAGGCCAAAAGAGGTAAGATTAAAGTATAAGATAAGGTTACCTAAGCTTCTGAAGGATGGTGAAGAAGATAGGAGTTAGACAAAAAAGGAAAAAAAATAAAAATAAGATCTCAATAAAAGAAAAAAAAACTTAAAATTGTTTTTCCCCTTCGGGAAAAAATGAATATACAATAAAAACTAACAAAAAACAAAATAAATAAGAAAAGGGATGATTTCCCTATGACTTCAAGTCATCTTTGGTTATCTTCTGGGCTGTATAACTTTGTGCTAGTGTCCCCTTCAGAATGTGTCTCTGCTGTCACTGGTAGACAAAGGAGGTGGGAAGAGACCAGATCCATATTTTATGATTCCAGCAAGCTTGCAAGAAGATTAGGCCTGCGTTCTATGTAATTCCAGAAAACCTGTGACAAGAGGAATAGAGTGGAGTGCCAGTTCAACTGTGCAGGTCAGGCTCATCCTGGTCTGTGGCTTTGGTCAACTGGTCAGCTCTGTGATTAAAGTTGTTTATCTCACAATGTTTGATTTTGTCTCTCTGATTCTGGGGATCTCTCAGGACTGTAGCTTACTCAGATACTGATAGCCCTGAGATGGAGCCAATCATCCACTGTCCCACTCCACCAGTGTGTATCTCCCTGGAAGCCTCCAGGTTCTCTACAATCATTGCATCCCTATAGACTGGAGCCTACTCTCTCATACCACAATCTGGGTGTGAAGGAGAATGAGCAATTTGCCAACAAGATTGGTGTCAGGGAGGAATCACAGTTGGATACTTTTCTCTGTTGCCTTGAGGTCCATCAACTCACTCTCTCTGTGGGCTTTACTTTACAGGAACTTTTCTGAGTCTCAAGGATCCACCTCCCTCTTCCTCAAGTTGCTGTACTCCAGCATCTGGGTTCCCAATCTTGGAGAAGTTGACTTGTTACTGCTCACCACTCTTCCATCTTCCCAGAAGTCCCCTGGAAAACATCTTCATGAAGAGAAAGTAGTGATTTCCTTAAAGATGGGTTAGGACTAAAATGTTGGAGTCCCTAATGTGGAAGCATGTAGCTATATTAGCATAATATAGGGAAATAAGTTCAGTTACTGTGATTTAATACTCATTTAAAGGGAAAACATGCAAGATTACTTTTTATGTGCATGTGTGTGCACAGGTAAATGAGAATGGTGACATTACTGCCAATACTACAGAAAATGTTGCAAGGTTATAAGAGAGTACGATGAGTGTAGAGGGAAACCTGCATGAAATGGATAAATTCACAAAAACTCAAAACGTACAAAAACTAAATGGAGACTTTTTCTACTTTCTGGGTGTTTTTTGGTAGAATAGTAATTTTTCTTTGATAAAACTCAACAAAAACCCATTTGGATCTGCATCTTGTTGAAGTTGATCCTTGAAAAACATTGCAATTCCCTTGTAAATATTGTTAGATTATACTCTTCCATTGTATGTTAATGGCAACATCATGTATATATTGGATTTATAAAGTTGTGAACTGGACCCATAATATCTTTCCAAATTAGAAATAACATTTTTGTAGTACATATACATTCTAAGTTGTTTATAAAAACTGTTTAAAATATTACTTTATTTTCATCTTATAAGTAAAATTGCTACTGAGAAGTTTTGACTCAATCTTATTATTTTTTTCTTGGCTCCTCTTCTAGAAACTTTTATTTGGTATCTGCTAAGTTTCTTTATAATTTGCCTAGGTTGATTATTTACTTTACCTAACGTTATGGAAATCTACAATTCTTTGCAAATTAAAACTTCATTTTTTAAAGCTTCTTTGAAATTGCTTTTAGTTCTTCACTTTGTTTCAATTTCTCCAGATTTGCTTTTCATTCATGCAGGTGCTCCAGAAAAGTTGTCGCTCTCTTGATATGCTTTAGCACCTTAGTGATATTTTCTGCTTCTATTATTTTGTCTTCTTGACACATTGATATTCCAGCTCAATAATTTGTTCTTCAAGTACATTCAGTCTTTTTTTTATTTTTAATTGTTTAAAATCACAATTCAGCGGTATTTGTACTTCCCTGAAATGAATCATGGACAAAAGGAATAGCTGAGATTGCCACCACACATATTTCTGGCAATAGAACTAGCAACACAGTCAACTGGGGAAATGCAGGATCAGAACTTCCCTGCTGTCTGTCCTCTCACTGCCTTCCCCAGAGCCCTCTTTCCAGGGTGAGGGCACCTGCCTCACTGTCCTTTCTCCACTCCCAGGTTATCTAGAAAGTTGATTAATCTTAATGTAGTTATTCTATGAGTATCTTTTGCCATTATCAGTACAACATTTAGGCAGGTACAGGGAGCCTTGCTGTCTTAGTCATTTTCTCATCACAGAAACTTGGTACCCAACACCCACAACTTAAAGGAGGAGAGGTTTTTTTGGCTCACAATTACAGTCTGTATTTTGCTGGTTTTCTGACCAAAACAGCATGGCACAGAAGCACAGCAGATGATGGTGGTCAGGAAGCAGAAGGAATACGGTAAGCCAGGGGAAGGTCAAACTGCGATGACCTTCCTCTACCCAGGCCTCACCTCCCCACAGCAAGTCAGTTGTAGTGCACCCCCATTCAAGCACATTCTACATGCTCAGCCCTGACTGCATGAGGCTTTGGAGGGAATTCTAGATCCCAACCAGAGCACTTGGAATACAAAACAAATATCCTACTAAAGAATTTTTTTTGAGAGAACAATACAAATAATCACCACTTTTCAGTTAAAATGTATTACATGTTACCAGTTAATACACAAACTTCAAATTTTTTAAATTAATTTCTCCTTGATCTCTCTGCTTGATTAGTAGTGAGTCTGCTAGTTTAAGGGATACTGTAGATCTCTCACAGCAATGTGAGATATCTAAACACACCACAATTTCCTACCAAATAAAGATTAGCAATACCTGTGGTTTTACTGTTAATCAGATACTATCAAAAGCACAGGATGTTTTTTCTGTGCATCATTAGACCCACCTGCATTTATTACCACAGTGGTTTGTAACAGGAAAGAAAATTTCCCTATATCAAAGTAAGTAGCTGCAGCTGATTTTGCATTCAGGAAAAGGGAGGGAGAATGGGAATAACAGAAAGCAACATTGGCATGTTATATGTTTTGTACTATAGGAGGTCAGTCAATGCTAATAACTATAATTGGGGTTATATTCTTTCTGTATGAAACGTAAACAAAGTTCCATAATTTTACTATATCTCTGTCATGTTTCTATAAGGAGATTTGGGCAGTCTTTGTTGCACCTAAACCCAAGGCTGCTTGGGACTCCGCTAGGTAGAATGCATTAATCATTTTATGGCGAGGTCGCCTCTGCACAACAGCCTCAGATAAGACATCAGAGAATTTAAAACTAACCAAGAAGTGACTGTTAAAAGGATGAAACTATTTTTTGATTTCTTCTCTGAATGTGCAGCATATGATCTGACATACACAAAATTCTTTACTCTACCTCAGTCGGAGGAACAATATTTTTGGCTTATTCTCTTGTTACCACTATATCTGAAGCTAGGAGGACCAAGTTCAATAGGATGTACAGAAGACGTTTTAAAACTTGTGAAGGAGAAGTTAAAAATGATGAATGAAGAGAGGGGAGATTATGTACTAAGTACTGGTCACAGTTGTGAACATGAAGATTTGCAGAAAGAAACTCCCTTGGGTACAGTGATTGGGTTGAACTATGTTGGAGTAGTTCTACTTCATAATATCTATTCTTCAATTAGCTTCTTATTTACATTTTGGATTTCTCACATGTGTGGCCATAATATTAGGTGAAATAAATTAGGTTATGAATTTCTTAAATGCAATTTGCACTGATTTCTCCAGATCTTCCTAAAGATTTCTGAGAAATACATAACTAGTCTACCAGGATCAGATTATTTATTAATGGGTGATTTGTTACAAAAGGCAGCATAAGCCACCAGTACCCTATGTGGTCACAGACAGTGATGGTTTGTGAACCTCTGCTCTGGGACAAAAAGTTACAACCACTGCTTGTGCACTGATCCTTTGAGTGTCCTTCCAGGGTCTCTGAGCTCAGCATCTTAATTTCTTTTTTTTCAAAGTTTTATTTTTTATTTTTATTTTTTTTATTTTTTTATAT
>NW_004524868.1:1842433-1857082 GCF_000260255.1 Octodon degus | reverse complement strand
CCTCAGATTGTAGAACCTTTGTCAGTGCAGCCATGTGGATGAGTCACGGCCATTGCTTGGCCAATGTGCTCTCTGTGAAAGCTTGAGAGAGTGTCTTCTCCCCATGTGACTCTCCTTAGGCACACTCTACGTCATCGATCTCTTTCCTCTTTGGCCCCATAAACTTCTTGATCAGAAAATTTGGGACACTACCGAGGTACATGACGTTACAGTAGCATCTTAATTTCTGATCTCCTCTTCTTTCTGTAGTTCTTCTTCTCCTAGATCAGCTTCCTCCAGCACTGTGAGAAATGATCACAAATGGTAAATGTAGGGCCTGTCTAGTTATGAGCAGAGATAACAGAGAGCCCCCTAGAGGCCTCAGAGGCCTGGGCAGAGTGAAAACAGCATAGCAGGAGATCCAGAGTGAGACAATCTCTGTGTAACATTACACAGGTAGAAAAATACCAAGTATTGATTTGAGATTATTGTTGGAAATATCTCTCGGGGGTTACTGAATGACTAAAGACCTCTGAAAAGCACTATTTCTCATTGTATGTTCTGGGACATGGAATTAGACAAAAGAATTGTGAATGTCCCACTCTCTCATGGCTAAATCTCAGGAGGTCAGAGGTACTCTGCTGCAGGTGTATTTCTTTCTCTTCCAGGAAGACTATTAGGGCCTTGACCCTGACTTCCCAAATAACCACGCGGAGACTTAGACTCTGATAGAAACCGTGTAAATGGAGTGGACTTGGTCTTAAGGATGAGGATAGCATCTATGCTCTGCCATGTTCCTCCCACAAAAATAACTCATTCCCAAGAGGAAATCTACCTACAGTGCCCAGAACACACTTAAATCCACATTACCTTCACACTGATCAGTGTGCAGGGGCAGCTTGAACACAACTTTTTTTTCTTTTCTTTTCTTTTCTTTTCTTTTCTTTTTTTTTTTCTGAACCGGGGATTGAACTCAGTCCCTTGTGCTTGCCAGGAAAGTACTTGTTCTACTGAGCCATCTCCCCAGCCTGAACACATTCATTGTGCAGTGAGAAATATTTTAAGGACAGATATGAAAAGGGAAGCATATAGGTGTGGGAATAGAATCAAGGATCAAAGCAGAGACTCAACCTTGAAGTCCTCCTTCCCTCATGGAAAACTCAGTGACCACTAAGGGTGAGAAAGATGTGTTCTTATCATCAGAGCACAGAGAAAGCTGCAGTTCTGACAAGGGACTCACGATGTCATGTGTGGCTACTGTATGCATATGCGAAAATCACCTCAGGCCAGGGCAGGGGATATTTCCCTGGTTCCAGTTCTTTCCCCTATCTTGCCTTGTAAGCATCATGGACTTCCTCACATGGAACATCACATAGGTAATATACACATATAGCCAAGATTTGGACAAGGTTATGACAGAATCTAACATCCTGACACCTTCACAATGGTTCTGAGATTCTGAGATTCTCAGAATCCATTTTTCTACTTTGAAGGCACACCCAAAATTTCTGAACCAGCTCTAGTCTAGTTCCTAGCCCTGTGTAACCACTCTTGTCATATGTGATGCTGTTTCCTTGGGATTTTTAATCCAAGATCCCTAGTATCATTTTCCAGAGAATGTAGTAATGACAGGATGCAGAATTTGCACCTCACATCACCATGTGCTCTTAAACCCCTTTTTCTTAATTGACCTCAACAGAGTTTCCTGACTTTTTTTAGAGCCACTTTGGCAGTTTGTTTTGTTTCTGTAGTGATAAACCAGCGCAGAAATGAGGTAATTAAGAAGAGATGGGCATGGGGATGAAACTGACAACACTTGTTACAAAGAAGATTCCTGCCAGGATTTGAATGAGTCCCTGAAGAGAAAAGAAAATATCTTTGGTGTTGAAAGAATGTAGGACATCCTGTCACCCGTTGAGTGACATAGCTTCAAGTGCAGTGGGAGACTTTGAGACCGCTTGAGGAAGACTAGACAGTCTCTGCTCTTGGGATACCTCAGCCCCATCCTGTGCTACCTGCAAATATTGAAAAACAGAATGTTCAAGATACTGGGGGTGAGAAAGGGTTCATAACCTCCACAGACTTCAGTCATCAGTACAAAATGCAATCATTTTTCCAGGAACAGAGTCAGCCACATCTGAGCACAGAGAGTGAAAATTCAGGGAATAATGTTTTTGCTGATCAATTTTTAAAGGACCAAAGTCTGTCATGGCACATTCATACTTGTCTGAAATGTAGGATCCCAAGAGAATGTTTTCTCTCCCATTGAGCAGAAGGTAGGGAAACTGTATCTTCTTGAAGATGAGGCCAATTTCTCCATAGTTTGGAAAATCAAGAAAGGTTGTGAGGTTATCCAACCATCATCTGAACATAAAACTTAAGTCCTTTGTTCTGTATCCCTAGGAAAGGCCAGAGTCATTACTGCAAAATTACATAAAAATTGGAGAATTGAGACCACATACTTAATCATTATAAGAATAATACTGATCTAGTCCTGGCCCAGGCCTGGTGATAGTGTAGGAGAGCTTCCAGCTACCCTGTGCCAGCAGGACCTGCTGGTCCAAGCCAAGGCTCAGCATGGGTGATATCCTCTTCCAACCCCTTGGGACCCCACCACCACTTCGCAGCACCCCCTGGCCCCACTTGCCAAATGAGAATTACTGCCGAGTTCTGGGGACCCCCAGATCTAGTCCTAGCCTAGGTCTGGTGAGTGTGTGGGAGAGCTTCCAGATACAATGCACCAGCAGGAACTGCCAGTCCAAGCCCAGGGACAGCATAGGTGAGACTATCTTCCATGCCCTTGGGACCACCTCCACCACTCCGCAACACCCCACCCCACCTCAGCCCCCAGTGAGAATTACTGCTGCATTTTGGGGAACCCCAGATCCAGCCTTAGCCCAGGTCCAGTGAGGGTGTGGGTGAGCTTTCTCTCCAACCTACTCCACCTTGTCAACTTTAGACTCAGCCCAGGCCTGGCACAAAGGCCTGGAAGAAACCCTGCAGCTGCAATCCCTGCAGAGATAGTAGGGGACAGAACCACACAGCTAGTTCAGGAGCAGAACATTTTGCCAGAGGTGCACAATAGGTTCACTTCCAAGGGCAGCAACAGGAAGGAGCTGAGCACAGCAGCCAGAACCAAGCCAGGCACAGCTGGATAAATTTAAACTTTGTAGATCTGCACCTGAATTTCAGTATGTGCTAAGGTTATAACAGCACCAAAACTCAACAACAAAATTCAGAAGACAGTGCTACAGAAAATGACAATGAGAAGGAGAAAATTGCAAGCTCAGACCCTAAGCCCACCCATAACAAGTGCAGAGGACACTAGCACAGAACAAATTGGAAATTACACAGCTGAAATCAGTGAATCAATAGCATCTGAAATAAGGAAACAAATGCAGAAAGGAATAGAAGAACTCAGATTGGAAATGAAAAAAGAAATCCCTGAATTAATCGCATCTGTAGTAAAGAATCAAATGCAGAAATATATGGAAGAAATCTAATGGCCACCCAGAACAAACGCAGAGGACACTAGCTCACCTGGAATGTATGAACTAATAGTGTAGAAAGTAAATAAGCAACAGCAGAAAGTTATAGAGGAACTCATAGCGGAATTATTTTATTAAAGAAAAAAAGAACTCTCTGAATTCATAGCATCTGAGGTAAACAATCAACTATAGAAGCATAGGGAAGAAACCCAATTTGGAAAAAAAAAAACAGTGCAGCAAAAGAATTAATACAGCTTCTGAAGAAGACATTGATTAAAAAAATAGAGGAGATTAGAAAAATGATGGATTCCTTGGATGAGCAATACAAGAAACAAATAGATCACATGAAGCAGAGTCAAAGAGATATAGAGGAACTTAAAATCTCAATCACAGCTTGCGAAGCCACGTGAATGAAAGTGAAGACAGAGTTTCTGATTTTGAAGATGTTGGTGAAGCTAGTGAAAAGGTAAGAAAAGATTTCTAAAAACAAATAGGATGCAGAAAAAAATAATTCATCACTCTTAAGATGATGCAAAGATGAATAATGTGAGACTAATAGGTACCAATGATAAAGAAGGAGTCAATACAAATGACGTTCAGCAAATATGTGCAGAGGTAGTAGCAGAAAGCTTAAGAAATATGAGGAAACAACCTGATATTCAGGTAACCGAAGCATACAGAATGCCAAGTAACCTCAACCCAAATAAAAACACACAGAGACATATAATAGTCAAGGTAGCAGAAAGTCAGCATAACCATAATATAATGAAAGCTGCTAGAGAAAAGAAGTATATTATATTAAAAGGAAAACACATCAGAATTATGGCCGACTTTTCTTCACAAACCATGAAGGCAAGAAAAGAATGGAGCAGAGTACTTCAAGTCCTCTAAGAAAAAAAATTCCAGCCCAGACTACAATACCCTGCAAAACTCTCAAGTTTGATGGAAAAGTGAAATACTTCCCAGACAAAGAACAATTAAAGAATTTCATGATGACAAAGCCAATCGTACACAGGCTCCTGAAAGATGTTCTAGAGAGGGACCAAAATGATCAGAACTCCACGAATGAGATCAGAAGCAATCAACTAAACAGGGCAAGCAATTAAACACAGGAGAAAGAGGAGTAAATGACAACAGGTAAATAACATGTCAATCATAAGTAAATGCATCTCAATTATAACCATCAATGTAAAAGCACTCAATTCACCAATTAAGAGAAATAGACTGGCACAGTGGATTAGGAAAAAAAATCCAACAATATGCTATATACAAGAAACACATTTAACTCACAAAGATATTCATAGGCTGAAAGTCAAAGGATGGAAAACAGTGCTGCACACCCCAGCACCTCAAAAAAGTAGGGGTAGCAATCCTATTATCAGACAGTCTCAACTTCAAACCAAGAATAATCAAGCAAAATGAAGGAGGCCACTATATACTGGTTAGGGAAAAATTTAAGAGGAAGAGGTACAACTCATAAACATTTATGCACCAAACACAGGAGCACACAACTATATAAAGCAAATCTTAATGGACATGAAAAATCTAATATCCAATACCATAATCTTAGCAGGAGACATTAACACCCCCTTACCAAAATAGGTCAAACAGACAATAAATTAGCAATGAAATATCAGAGTTGAACCACAGCTTGAAACAAATGGATTTGGTAGATATGTACAGAGTGTTTCACCCAAACACAGCTGAATACACATTTTTTTCTCAGCTGCACATGGATCATTTTCTAAAATATACCACATACTGTCCACAGGTCATGCTTAAGTATATGCAGCAAGAGAAATTATTCCATGCATATTATCTCACGACAGTGCAATAAACTGCAAATAAATGACAAAATAATCCAGAAAAAAAAGCTTAAATACATGGAAATTACTCAACACCCTTCTTAGCAACAAATGGGTCACAGATGAAATTAAATAAGAAATTGAACAATATCTACAGGTCAAGCACAACTTATCTGAATTTATGGGATAGCATGCAAACAGTTCTTAGAGGGAAATTCATAGCTGTGAACTCACACATTAGGAAAACAGAACGCGAACAAGTAAACACCATAATACTGTACCTCCAGAAACCGGAAAAAGAAGAGCAAATCAAACCCAGAGTCAAAGATGGGAAGAAATCATAAAGATTAGAGCAGAAATTAATTCATTTGAGATGAAGAAGGCAATTCAAAGAATGAACAAAACAAAAAGCTGTTTCTTTGAAAGAGTAAATAAAATCATAAGGCCATAGGTACCCTCATCAAAAAGAGGAAAGAAAAAAATTAAATACAAGCAATAAGAAATGAAAAGAATGTATTTGCCTCACATCAAGTGGAAATTCATAAGATTATTGATAGCTACTTCAAGAATTTTTACTCTCACAGACTAGAAATCACAGATGAAATTAACAGATTCTTAGAAAGGTGCAATTACCAAGACCGAATTGACAAGATATAACCACTCTCAATAGCCCAATAACAGCCAGTGAAATATGAGAAGTAATAAAAATCCTACCAACAAATAAAATCCCAGGTGCAGATAGATTCACAGCTGAATTTTACAAGAAACTTACAGAAGATGTAGTCCCTATACATCTCAAACTCTTCAATGAAACTGAAAAGGAAACAATCCTCCCAAAATCATTCCTGGTAGCAAGTATTATACTGAAAACAAAACCAGGAAAGCATCCAACTGAAAAAGAGAACTATAGGCCAAACTCCTTCATGAAAATAGATGCAAAAATAATCATTAGCATCTTAGCAAATAGAATACAGCAAATCATCAAGAAGATCATACGCCATGAGCAGGTAGGATTCATCCCAGGGATGCAAGGTTGGTTCAATATTTGAAAATCTATCAATGTAATACACTATGTCAATAGAGCGAAAATTAAAAACCACATGATTATCTCCATTGACGCAGAAAAGGCTTTTGACAAAGTCCATCACTCATTCATGTTCAAAGTCCTACAGAAAATTGGAATAGATGGCCTCTACTTCAATCTCGTAAAAGCCATTTATGAAAACCCAACAGCTAACATAATCCTAAATGGGGAAAAACTGAAATCTTTTACTCTTAGATCGGGTACAAGACAAGGATGTCCTCTCTCACCACTCTTATTCAATATAGTTCTGGAATCATTACCTACAGCTATTAGAAAAGAGAAATAAAAGGAATAAAAATAGGCAAAGAAGAAGTTAAATTATCATTATTTGCAGATGACATGATACTTTACTTGGAAGATCCAATAAACTCCACCAAAAACCTACTAGAATTCACATAGAAATTCAGTGGCATAGCAGGATTCAAAGTCAATACCCAAAATCAATAGCATTCCTCTATACAGATAACAAACACATTGAGAGGGAAATTAGTGAAACAACAACTTTTACAATAGCACTGAAGAAAATGAATTACCTTGGAATTCACCTAACTAAAGACTTCAAAGATAATTTCAAGGAAAATTACAGTGCTCTTAAGTATGAGACCATAGAGGATTTCAGAAAATGGAAAGATATACCATGCTCCTGGAGAGGAAGAACCAAAATTGTGAAGATGTCTATACTCCAAATATTGCTGTACAGATTTATTTATTTATTTATTTATTTATTTATTTACTTACTTATTCATTCATTCATTCATTCATTCGTTCATTCATTTGCAGAACCGGGGATTGAACTCAGGTCCTTGCATTTGCCAGGCAAGCACTTATTCTACTGAGCTATCTCCCAGACCCCATGCTGTCTCCCCAGTCCCTAGCTATCACCCCAGCCACTGCTATACAGAGTTAATGCAATCCCTGTAAAACTATCATGCACATACCTCACCAACCTAGAGAAATCATTCCTAAAATGTAGTTGGAGCCAGAAAATACCTAGAATATCAAAGGCAATTCTGGGCAATAAGGACAAGGCATGAGGCATTACAATGCCTGACTTGAAATTATGCTACAAGGCTACTGTGATAAAATTAGCCTGGTACTGGCAACAAAATAGACCAGAGTTTCTTTTTCTTTCTTTCTTTCTTTCTTTCTTTCTTTCTTTCTTTCTTTCTTTCTTTCTTTCTTTTTTTTCTTTTCTTTTTTTTTTTTTTTTTTTTTTGGAACTGGGGATTGAACTCAGGCCTTTGCGCTTGCCAGGGAAGCGCTTATTCCACTGAGCCATCTCCCTGGTCCTAGAGTTTCAATGGAATAGATTCCAGAACACTGAAACCTCTGCAAACACACTCAACCACCTTATCTTTGACAAAGAGGTCAAACATACTCACTGGAAGAAACATAGCCTCTTTAATGAATGGTGCCGGAAAAACTGGCTCTCTACATGCTAAAAAGTAAAACTTTACCCAGGTCTATCACCATGCACTAAGATAAAGTCAAAATGGATAAAAGATGTAAACATTAAAACAGATACACTAAATCTCCTGGAAAAGAAAGTAGGAGGAATACTGTAAGGCATAGAGGTAGACAAAGAGTTCATGAACAAAAATCAAATTGCACGGGAAACACTTGAGAGAATTAATAACTGGTACCTGCTCTTACTGAGAAGTTTTGCATGTGAAAAGAAATTACCAACAAATTGAAAAGACAACTCACAAATTTGGAAAAATCATGACAAATAAGTACTCAGACAAAGGTTTGCTCTCTAGAATTTATAAAGAACTAAAAAACACTAGGGCCCCAAAATTTAAAGACCCAGTCCAGAAATGGGCATCGGAGATGAATACACACTTCTGAGAGGATGAAATTAAAGAAGCGAATAAATATATGATAAAATGCTCCCCATCACTAACCATCCATGAAGTGCAAATTAAAACAGCATTGAGATATCATGTCACCCTATAAAAAGTGGCTATTGTATTGATCAAGGTTTTACTTAGAGGAACAGATATAAGGAACAGATATTAACAGAGATATACAATGTATAAGGAATTACAAGATTGGCTTATGACAGTGAGCCAAAGAGTCAGATGGGAGAGTGTGCAGAGGGCATCTGTACACCCCAGACAAAGGAGTGCAGTCCCAAGGTCTGAATCTCACTGCTGTGCTCTGTGCACATCTCTATTCTTCAGCTGATGTGTCTGCAAGGGAAGACTGAAGAGTGTGCGACAGATGCTGAAGAGTCTGCGATGGAAGGTGAAGGATCCAAGCCACAGGTGGAAGAGTCTACGCTGCAAGCCAGAAGATGAAGTCCAAGCCAAATGCGAAGAAAGAAGTTCTGCTGATGAAGTGGAAGATGACTGCTTCCTCAGCCCCTATATATGGTTTCTTTGTGCTGAGTCACTATGGGGACAGAACCAATTGTGTCCCAGGAGGGACCCACAGCAGCTGGAAGTGCACCTCAGAGTCATCTGGCCAAGTTGTGTGGTAGTAACAATAAGCTTCTCTTCTAGAGGGTTGACACAATGTATCAACCACTACAGCTATCAGGAAGAAATCAAACAACAGCAAATGTTGGAGAGACTGGGGACAAGAGGAACCCTTCTCTACTTCTGGTGGGAATGTACACTGGTGCAACCCTTATGGAAATCGGTGTGGAGACTCCTTAGAAAATTTGTTCTGGAAATCCCACTTAAAACAGCTATTCCTCTCCTGGGAATTTTCCCACAGGATCCGAAAACATCATATCATAGGGATATATGTGTGCCTATGTTTATAGAAGCACAATTTGTGATAGCCAATCTTGGAAACAACCAAGATACACATCACCTGAGGAATGGATGAAGAATATGTGGTATTTTTTACAATGGAGAATAACTCAGCTATAAAGAATGATAAACTCTAAGCATTTTTATTTAAGTGGATGCCACTTGAAGATATACTCATAAGTGAAGTAAACCAGACACACATGTGTAAATATCAAGTAGTTCCCTACTAGAAGAACTCAAAGAAGAAATACAAATAGAAAGGTATAATACAACTAAAAGGAAAGCAAGAACTTGAGGACTAATTAAGAGAGATAAAGTAGAAGAGCTAGGAAACATGACAGTGGTAAGCCATATAGTTATATGTAGAAGATGTGTAAGCCAATGATCCTGAGAATCTTCAGAAGAGTTTTGAATCTAGCAGTTAATTGGAAGGATTCTCACCCTGACTCACTATATGTACTTACACCTGTGAACTCAGAAACTGCACTGAAGATGGCAATTTCTAATAGTAGTTTCATGCTTGGAGTGCCTGTCATTCTGGTCTTCTGAATATGGGTTGCTTGTCCTAACATGTCAATTGCTGCTATGCTGTCTCTTGGGCACATTGTTGTTCAAAAAGAAGGGGGTGGTGAATGAAGGCAGGAGACAGGAAAAGAAATGTTGTGGGATTGTCTTCTTTCAAGCTTGTATATGGTTAGATTTCTGGACTTATGTGTAAACATAAGAATTATATAATTCTTTATGCCTATTTTTAAATATATTTTATTTTTTAAATGTTTTTTCATCATATTCTGTAGGGATTTAAAGTTTAACATATCAATGCTTGATGAAAAATACCTGTTTCATGTTATGCCTAAGATGTTTGATATGCAGACAGATAGTGAGGTTAAGCTTAATAGCCTAGGTTGTGTGGTAGTAACAATAAGCTTCTCTTCTAGAGGGTTGACAAGCTAAGTTTGCAGACCAAAATTAGAGAAAAAAAGGGCCGCATAGAAAGCCAACATTTTGGACCTAGCCTTCTAAAGTCATTTGAGACTCAGGATAAATAAGAACTTGTTGCGTAACGACATGTAACTCAGTTGTGTCCCAAATTTTCTAATCAAGGAGATTATGGGGCCAAAGAGTTAAGTGATCCATGATGTAGAGTTGGCCTAAGGAAATTAATATGTTGAGGAAATATTCTTTTCAGTTTTCACAGAGAGCATATTGACCAAGCAATGGCTCTGACTCATTCACTGGCTGACACTGACAAAGGATCTACAGTCTGAGGCACAGGATCTCTGGATAAATAGTGAGGGGATTTGACTGAACTTATCAGATACAAAAGCTACAATTCTTGTTTTGTAGGTCTTTCTTTATCTTGGTCTTAACCATCTAGCAGAAAACTCTAAAAACGAAGTATAAGAAATAAACCTATGCTGTTATGTTGAACGGTAGGGGAATCAGGTCAAGTTTCTGACATTGCCAGTCAAGCGGAAGACCCAATACTATTATGATCTACTGGACTCTTTTAGAATATTTGGCTGAATTAACACACCTATAACATTCATATAATGGAACTAAACAAGGATGGAGATACAGATGAATGTCCATTTTGTATCTGTGTATTCAAAGTATTTGGGATAGATATATAGTTACATTCTCTTAATGAATAGAGGATTTGTCCTAATAGTGTTTGTAAAGAGGATATAATGTCTGCATCTTGTAGAGCAAATAAGCTCTGGGAAGACAGTATGCAATGTGTTAATTATTGAAACTGTCCTACCCATTTCATTTGGAAAAAAAAATAATGGAAATATTGCATTTTTAGGACACTTTTATGTTTTTATTGGTTCTTTGAGCTTCCATAAAAAAAAAAACACAAAACTTATGCCAGGTGGTTTAAGAGAGAAATGCAGAATCCATCAGGCTCAGGAGAGTGTGGAAGCTCTCCTACACATACACTGGGTCTGGACTTGGTCTGCATCTGCAGGGGTCCTTAGAGCGCGGTGGAAGTTCTCACTCACACACTGGGCCTGGGCTGGTTCTGGTAGGGTTTGGAGGGGTCCCGAGAGAATGACTGAAGGTTTAACGTGCTGATCATTGGCTAGGTCTGGAGGGATCCTGCAGGTGCAGGGGAGCACAGAAGCTATCCCACACTATGGTACTTACATTTATGTTCTCCATTAATCTTGGCTTTGTTCTCTTTGCTGTTTATGCTCCAAGTTTACCCTGATCTTTACCAAAACCTTATGAGAAAAAAAAAAAAAACTCTTTTTTACCTCTGTTTATTTCTTTGTGATCTAGAGTTTGGAATACTTTCTGCTCTTCCAGAAGCTGAGAGATTCTCACTAATCCTTCAGATCTCAGTTCAAATTCAATTTTTAAAAAGAAAATTTCCTAGGAATAGGTGAGTCTAGCTTGTGCATATCATTAGTGTGCAGTAGATTGTGGATCTGCAGTAGCTGATCACACTGTCACAGAAGACAGGCAGACATCAGGCAGCTGTGAGGACCTAATGAACCAAGCCTGACCCTCATCACAGTCTCAGGAGCTTTGCTGAGCTTTGTTTTACTCTCATCATCCTCACAGATTTCCTGAGCTTGGCTCAAACTCCTCAATGTAGCAGAACCCTTGGTGAACTTCACATAGCTGGTGCTTTGGTGAGCCTAGCCCATCCTGCAAATGTCTAGGGATTTTTGCTGGCCTACACCCTGCTCTCTCCCATCACTGCTGAGCTTGGGTGACTATCAGAAGCTTCAAAACTATAAAAAATGAAGGAGTAAAAGGCAATCTCAGACCTCCAGGCCATGCAGAACAAGTCCACGAAGCAAGATTATAGAAGAATTAGGAAGTCATACACCTGAAATTTCTGAAATGATAGAAAGTGAAATAAAGAAAAAGTCCATCATACTGTAGAAGAAATTAGATGAAAAATAATCTCTCAGGTCAAAAAAGAAATGACAACAATAATGAAATAATTTTTAAGCATGTCCAAATAAGGCATATATAAAAATTAGAGGATAATAGAAAAATAATGGAAACGTTGAACAAAAAATTCAGGAAAGATTTATAATGCATGAAACAGATTCAAACTGATATTCAAGAGATTAAGAATTCCACTGAAAGCTGGTAAATCAGCTTGAATAAATCTGAAATCGATTTTCAGATCTTGAACACAGCATTGCAGATAGTGAATAAAAAGGAAAGATCTCTTAAAACTAATAAGGAACAGAAAATAACAACTTAGCAGCAATAAGATGATGCAAAGAAAAATGACATAAGATGAATGAGTGTCAACAAAGCATCAGGATTCAACAAAATGACATAAAAAGACTCCTTGCAGAAGTAGTAGGACAAAATTTCGCAAAAATAGGAAAAGAATCTGACATACAGTAACTAAGGCATATAGAACTCCAATTAGCCATAACTAAGATGAATCTACACCTGGACACACAATTATCAACAACCCAGAAATTCGGAAAAAGGATAGAATATTTTTTCCCATATTTTTATTGAAAAAATTAGCACTGAGACAGTTTCAAAAAAATTGATAGGACAGTTTCCATAATTAACACATTATATATATTCTTCCTAGTCGTTAATTGCTGCATAAGATGCAGACATGATATCCTATTTACAAACACCGTTAGAACAAATCCTTCTATTCATTAAGAGAATGTAATCTATTCTAACCATTTTGAATGCAGAGATACAAAATGAACATTCATCTGTATCCCTTTTTTTGTTTAGTTCCATTATTTGAATATTATAGGTATGTTAACTCAGCAAAATACACTAAAAGAGACCAGTAATTCATAATAGTGTTGGGTTTTCCGCTTCACTTGCAAGGTCCGAAATTGTTGACCTGAGTCCCCTACAGCTCAACATAACAGCATGTCTTTACATCTTCCACTTCGATTTTATGCTTTTCTGCTGATGGTTAAGACTAAGATAAAGCAAGATCTATGCAACAAGATTTGTAGCTTTTGGGTCTGAAAAGGTCAGTGAAATCCCCTCAGGATTTATCCTGAAATCCTGTACCTCAGATTGGAGATCCTTTGTCAGTGTCAGAAATGTGGATGAGTCACAGTCATTGCTTGGCGAATGTGCTCTCTGGGAAAGCCTGAGAGAATGTTTTCTCTCCATATGACTCTCCTTAGGCACTCTACATCATCGATCACTTTCTTCTTTGGGCTCATAATCCCCTTGATCAGGAAATTTGGGACACTACTGAGTTACATGGCATTACAGTACAAGTTCTCATATGTCCTGAGTCTTAATTGACCTTGGAAGGCCAGGGCTAAAAATTTGGCTTTCCCTGTAGCCCTCCTTTTTCTCTAATTTTGGTCTGCAAACTTAGGTTGTTATCTCTCCAGAAGACAAGCTTATTGTTATTACCATACAACCTAGGCTGTTAAGCTTAACCTCATTATCTGTTTGAATATTAAACATGTTAGGCATAATATGGAACAAGTATTTTTCATCAAGTATTGATATGTTGAAATTTAAGTCCCTACAGAATATGCTGAAAAAGCATTTAAATATTAGAATATATTTTAGAAATAGGCATAACAAATTGTATAATTCTTATGCTTACACACAAGTCCAAAAATCTAACCATATGCAGCCTTGAAGAAGGGCAATTCCACAACATTCCTTTTCATGTCTCTTGCCTTCATTTAGCACCTCCTTGTTTTTGAACAATCATCTACTAGAGAGACTGCACAGCAGCAACTGGTATGCTATGACAAGCAGCCCATATTAAGGAGACCAGAATGACTGGCAATCCAAGCATGAAACTACTATTAAAGATTACCATCTGCAGTGCAGTTGCTTAGTTCACAGGTATCAGTATATATAGTTAGTGAGATGAGAATCATTTCAGTTAACTGCTAGATTCATAAATGTTCTAAAGATTCTCAGGTCATTGTCTTGTCCATCTTCTGCATATAACTGTATGGCTTGTCACTGTCATGTTTCCTAGCTCTTTTCCTTTTCTTCTCTTAGTTAGTCCTCCTGTACCTGCTTTCCTTTTAGCTGTATTATACTTTTCCATTTGTATTTCTTCTTTGAGTTCTTCTAGTAGGGGAGCTACATGATATTTACACATGTGTGTCTGGTTTATTTCACTTATGAGTATATCTTCAAGTGGTATTCACTTCAATATAAAGGCTTCGAGTTTTTCATTGTTTATAGCTGAGTAATACACTATTGTGTAAAAATACCACACCTTTTTCAACCATTCCTCAGGTGATGGGCATCTCGGTTGTTTCCAAGATTTGGCTATCACAAAATGTGCTGTTATAAACACAGGCAGACATATATCACATATATGATGTTTTCAGATCCTGTGGGAAAATTCTCATTAGAGAAATAGTTGTTTTATTTTTTATTTATTTTTTTCTTTTCAAAGTTTTATTGTTAAACATATAGCAATGAGACAGTTTCAAATCAAATCAAAAGTACAGTTTCAACAAATAATACACTGCATATATTCTTCTTAGTGGTTAATTGCTGTACAAAATGCAGACTTGTGATCCTCCTTACAAACA
>NW_004524868.1:1836593-1840930 GCF_000260255.1 Octodon degus | reverse complement strand
AGCATTTTTTCATATATTTATTCGATTCTTTAATATCATGCCCTGAGAAGTGTGAGTTCAACTCAGATGTCCATTTCTGTACTGCGTCTTTAGATTTTGGGGCCCTAGTGATTTTAGTTCTTTATAAATTCTAGAGAGCACACCCTTGTCTGAGTTTTTATTCGTCATGATTATTTGTGGGTTGTCTTTTCACTTTGTTGGTCGTTTCTTTTCACGTGCTAAAATTTCTCAGTAAGAGCAGGTCCTATTTGTTAATTATTTCAAGTATTTCCCATGCGATTTGGTTTTTGTTCAAGAAGTCTTTGCCTACACATATGTCTTCAAGAATTCCTCCTACTTTCTCTTCAAGGAGATTTAGTGGCTCTGCCTTAATGTGTAGATCTTTAATCCATTTTGACTTTAGCTTTCTGCACGGTGATAGACCGAGTTCAAGTTTTAGTTTTTGTCATGTAGAGAGCCAGTTTTTTCTAGCACCATTTGTTGAAGAGGATATCTTTCTTGCAGTGATTATGTTTGGCCCTTTTGTTAAAGATACGTTGGCTGAGTATTGTTGTAAGGGCTTCAGCATTTTGTAATGTATTCCATTGATCCTCAGGTCTATTTTGTTGCCAGTACCAATGCTGATTTTATCCCAGTAGACTTGTGTAATTTCAGGTCAGGAATTGTAATGCCTCCTGCCTTGTTTTTATTGCCTAGCATTGCCTTTGTTATTCTAGGTCTTTTCTCCTTCCTCATAAATTTTAGGAATGTTTTCTCTATCTCGGTGCAGTATGTTGGTGGGATTGTGATAGCAATTGCATTAAATGTATACAGCATTTTTGGGAGTATAGTCATCTTCACAATGTTCATTTTCCTATTCAGGAGCATGGATTAGCTTTCCATTTTTTCAAATCATCTACCATCACTTTTATAAGAGAACAGTAATTTTCCTTGAGAAGATCTTTGAGCTTTTACATTAGCTTTATTCCAAGCTGTCTCATTTTCCTTGGTACTATTGTAAAAGGTATTGTTTGTATAATTTTCCTTTCAGTGTGTTTGTTGTCTGCGTAGAGGAATGCTATTGACTTTTGGGTATTGACTTTATAACCTGCTATGCTACTGAAATTCTGTATCAATTCTAGTAGCTTCTTGGTGGAGTTTTTTGGGTCTTTCAAGTATCATGTCATCTGAAAATAATGGTAATTTAACTTCTTCTTTGCCTATTCTTATTCCTTTTATTTCTTTCTCTTGTCTAATGGCTCTAGCTAATGATTCTAGAACTATAGTGAATCAGAGTGGTGATAGAGGATATCTTTGTCTTGTACCAGATCTAAGAGTAAAAGTATTTCCTCATTTAGAATTATGTTGGCCTTTGGATTTTCGTATATGGCTTTTAACAGATTGAAGTAGAGGCCATCTATTCCAATTTTCTGTAGGACTTTGAATATGAATGTGTGTTGGACTTTGTCAAAAGCCTTTTTTGCATCAATGGAGATGATCATGTGGTTTTTAGTTTTTGCTCTATTGATATAGAATATTACATTTATAGATATTTGAATATTGATCCATCCTTGTATCCCTGGAATGAATCCTACCTGGTCATGGTGTATGATCTTCTTGATGATTTGCTGTATTCTATTAGATAGGTTTTATTGAGGATTTTTGCATCTATGTTCTTAAGGAAGATTGGTCTGTAATTTTCTTTCTGAATTGTGTCTTTCCCTGGTTCTGGTATCCTTATAATACTTACCACCTGGAATGATATTGGGAGTCTTGCTTCCTTTTCAATTTCATTGAAGAGTTTGAGGAGTATAGGGGCTACATCTTCTGTAAATTTATTGTGGATTTCAGCTGTGCATCCATCTGGACATGAGGTTTTCTTTTTCAGTAGGTTTTTAATTATGTCTCCTGTTTCTTTGGCTGTTATTGGGCTATTGAGAATGGTTATTTCTTGTCAGTTCAGTTGTGGTAATTTGAACTTTCTAGGAATCTGTCTATTCCTTCAGAGACTTCTATACTGTGAGAGTAAACATTCTCAAAGTAGCTATTGATAATCTTCTGCATTTCTACTGGGTCTATGGTAATTACACCCTTTTCATTCCTTATTGGATGTATTTGGTTTTTTTCTTTCCTCTTTTTCATGAAGTTGGCTAGGGGACTATTGATTTCATTTAATCTTTCAAAGAATCAGCTTTTTTTCCTTTTATATTCTTTGAATTGTTTTCTTTGTGTCAATTGAATTAATTTCTCCTCTAATCTTTATGATTTCTTCTGATCCTTGGGCTCTTTGTTTGGTTTGCTCTTCCTTTTCTAGATTTTGAATTTGCAGCATTAGGGTACTTATTTGTTCCAGTTCTGTTTTCCTAATGTGTGGGCTCACAGCTATGAATTTCCCTCTGAGACCTTCTTTCATCACATCCCATTAATTCCGATAATTTGTGCTTGAATTTTTAATGAATTGTAGATATTTTGTATTTGTTGTTTAATTTCATCTGTGACCCATTGTTTGCTGAGTAGGGTGTCGTTTAATTTCCATTTATTTAGGGTTTTTTATGGTTTCTTTGTCATTTATTTCCACTTTCATTACACTATGGTCAGATAATGTGCATGGGATAATTTCTGTTTTCTTGCATATACTTAAGCTTGACCTATGGACTAATATGTGGTCTATTTTAGAAAATGACCCATGTGCAGCTGAGAAAAATGTGTATTCAGCTGTGTTTGGGTGGAACACTCTGTATATGTCCACCAAGTCCATTTGTTTCAAACTCTGGTTCAGTTCTGTTATTTCTTTGCTAAGTTTTTGTCTGGTTGACCTATCTTTTGGAGATAAGTGGGTGCTAAGGTCTCCTGTTAAAATTGTGGTATTTGATATTAGATTTTTCATATCCATTAAGATTTGCTTTATATAGTTGGGTGCTCCCGTATTTGGTGCATACAGATTTATGAGTGTTACCTCTTCCTCTTGATCTTTTCCCCTAACCAGTATATAGTGGCCTTCTTTATTTCGCTTGATTATTGTTGGTTTGAAGTTGAGAGTGTCTGAGAATAGAATTGCTACCCCTTCTTTTTTCTGAGAAGCTGGGGCATGTAGTATTGTGTTCCATCCTTTGACTTTCAGCTTCTGAATGTCTTTATGAGTTAAATGTGTTTTTTGTATATAGCATATTTTTGGATATTTTTCCTAATCCACTGTGCAGGTCTATTTCTTTTAATTGGTGAATTGAGTCCATTTACATTGATGGTTATAATTGAGATGTATTCACTTACAATTGACATGTTATTTATCTGTTGTCATTTACTCCTCTTTCTTCTGTGTTTAATTTCTTGCCCTATGTAGTTGCTTGCTTCTTATTTCTTTCGTGGAGTTCTGATCATTTTCTTCCCTCTCTAGAACATCTTTCAGTAGCTTTTGTAGGGTTGACTTTGTCATCATGAAATTCTTTAGTTGTTCTTTGTCATGAAAGTATTTCACTTCTCCACCAAACTTGAAAGAGAGTTTTGCAGGGTACTGTATTCTGGGCTGGAATTTTGTTCATAGAAGACTTCAAGTACTCCGCTCCATGCTCTTCTTGCCTTCATGGTTTGTGAAGAAAAGTTTACCATAATTCTGATGGGTTTTCCTTGAATGTGACCTGCTTCTTTTCTCTAGCTGCTTTCAGTGTATTATTCTTTTTTTTCTGTGAGGAAATATTTATTTTGTTGTTGGTGTCTGTTGTAGAGCTATTATCATCTCAGACACAGGAAAGATGGTTGCTCAGAGATGGGGCTTCATTTGTTTCCTGCAGTAAGAGATATTTTATGGTTTTCTCTATCCAGTCTAGATAAGGTCAGAGTTTGGTGTAGATTCGTGGATGTTTCCAATCTTTGCTTCCAGAGCAGACAATGGCCTGAACCACATTATTACACATGAAGGGCCCTCTAGCATCACCCAAAGAGGAGGTTTTTTGAATGTCTGGGTCCCAAACACACATTTGAATAGCATTGTTGTAATTGGGATAGTGGACTTCACACTCCTCATCAATTTGTACTGTCATCTCCACTTCCTGCAGTGTGTTTGCAAATTTTCCAGTTTGGTCCATCATGCCCCATCCAGCAACCTGGCACACAACACCTGTCATCACCTGGGAATTTCTGCTAGGCAGCTGTAGAATCTGAACCTCTTTAGTCAGCATGGCCTTTTCCTTCAACTGCAGCAGCATGATGTCATTGGCGAATGTTTCAAGACTGAATTGTGGGTGTGAGATGCGTCTTTGCACACGTATGTACTGCTGAGCCTTCTCTTGTTTCGTGATGTTGTGTGCCCCCAGAACGACAACTATTTCTATGATCTTTGAATCCAGAATTCTGTTGAAACA
>NW_004524868.1:1811861-1823897 GCF_000260255.1 Octodon degus | reverse complement strand
ATGCTGCACCTGGGATGGGACTGGTCCCACTGGCGCAGGGTAGCAGGAAACTCTCCGCACACTCACCGGACCTGGGCTAGGACTGGGTTTGGGGGCTCTCGGAACTGGGCAGAAAATCCTACTGGGCGGGCCCAGTGTATTATTCTTGTGCTGAATTTCTGGGATCTTGACTATTATATGTCTCCGTGTGTTTTTAATTTTGTTGAGGTTAGTTGGCATTCAATATGCTTCTGTTTATTGAATGTCAGATTGTTTCCTCATATTTGGGAAGTTTTCCGCTCATATTTTGTCCCTATTTTTTAATGTCATTTGTATTGACTCCTTCTTTTTCATTGATGCTTAGTAGTCTCACATTTTTCATCTTGGCATCATCTTGCTGGTGATGGATTATTCTTTCCTGCATCCTCATTATATTTAAGAGATCCTTTCTTACCTTTTCACTAGCTGCACCAGCATCTTCAAGATCTGAAACTCTGTCTTCACTTTCACTTAAATGGTTTTTCAAGCTTGTGATTGAGATTTTAAGTTCCTCTATATCTCTTTGACTCTGCTTCATGCAAGGTATTTCTTTCCTGTATTCCTCTTTCACAGAATCTGTCAGTTTTACAATCTGCTCTATTTTTTATCAATGTCTTCTTTAGAAGCAGTTATGAATTCTTTTCATAAGAAAAGAATTCCTTTCATAAGAAAAGCAGTTTTGTTTTCGGATTCGGGTTCCTCCCTATGTTTCTGTAGTTGATTCTTTACTTCAGATGGTCTGAGTTCGTAGAATTCTTTTCTCATATCTGAAAGTTCTGCTTGAGCTCCTCTATGACTTCCTGCTATTACTTATTTACTATTGACCCTGTTAATTCATACATTTGAGCTGAGCTAGTAGAAAAGAATTATTCTGAGTTACTCTATGACTTTCTGCTCTTGCTTATTTACTATTTGCGCTATTAATTCATACATTTGAGCTGAGCTAGTGACCTCTGCGCTTGTTCTTGTTGGACATTGGGTTTCCTCCATATGTTTCTGCATTTGATTCTTTACTGCAGATGTTATTATTTCAGCGATTTCTTTTTTCATTTCCAATCTGAGTTCCTCTATACCTTTCTGCAGCTGTTTCTTTATTTCAGAAGTCATTGATTCATTGATTTCTGCTATGTGATTCCCAATTTGTTTTGTGCTAGTGCCCTCTGCACTTTTTATGGGTGGGCTTGGGTTTGGAGATTGCATTTTCTTTCTTCTTGTTGGCATTTTGTATAGCACTGTCTTCTGACATTGTTGTAGAGCTTTGGTGCAGTTATAACCTTAGAACCTATTGAAGTTCAGGTGCAGATCTACAAAGTTTGGATTTATCCAGCTTTGCCTGGCTCGGATCTTGCTGTTGTGCTCAGCTCCTTCCTGTTGCTGCCCTTGGGAATGAACCAGTGCCCCTCTGTCAAGATGTACTGCTCCTGGCCTAGCTGGGTGATTCAGTCCCCTACTCTCTCTGTATGGATTGCAGCTTCAGGGTTTCACCTCAGGCCTGTATTCCTGGCATACCAGCCTGCCTGAGGTGAGTGTGGAGGGGACAAGCTGGAGGAGGGGGGAGAGACAGCTCTCCCACACCATCAGTGGGCCTCGGTTAGGACTAGATCTAGGTGTCCCCAGAAGGGGGCCGAAATTCTCACTGGTGGGCAGGGTGGGGGGTGCTGCATAGTTTTGGGCAGGCCCCAAGGTGTGGAAGAGTGTCTCATCCACTCTGAGCCTGGGCTGGGCTGGGCAGGTCCTGCCGGTGCATGGTGTCTCAAGCTCTCCCACACACTCACTGGGACTGGGCTAGGACTCAATCTGGGTTTCCCTAGAACATGGTAGAAATTCTCACGCAGTGGGTGGGGTGAGGGGGTGCTGTGGAGTCTTGGTGGTACCCAAGGGGATGGAAGAGGGTCTTACCCATGCTGCACCTGGGCTGGTACCAGCAGGTCCCACAGGTGTAGGGTAGCCAGAAGCTCTTTATAGAATTTTTTTTAAGAATAGAGTATTGAAAAGTGTTAGACAAAAGAAACAGTTCACTTATAATGGAAAGTCCGGAAGAATCATGGTAGATTTTGTGACACAGACCATCAAATCAAAAGAGCATGGAGTGAAGTTTTTTAGGTCTTGAAAGAAAATAACTGCCAGCCCAGATTGATGTAACTTGGATAACTATCTATCAAATTTAACGGAGAAATAAGATCTTTCCATGACAAAGAGAAACTGAAGAAAATCTTGACCACCAAATCAGTGCTACAGAGTACTGACAGATATTCTAGAAAGAGAGAGAAAAGATTACAACTTCAAGAACAACAAGAGGAATGAATCAACAAACAGAGTAAGTAATTAAAAAGAAGGGAAAGTTAAGGAACCAATACCAGGAAAACAACATGACAAATATAAGTCAATGCATATCATTTATAGCCATTAATGTAAATGGCCTCAATTTACCCATCAAAAGAAGCAGACTCAGGGAGTGGATAAAGAAAAAAATATCCAACAATATTGTACATGGAAGGAACACTTGACTCTGAAGGGAACTCAGACAGAAAGTCACATGATGAGAAACAATACCCCATGTGACAGGAATCCAGAAAAAAGAAGGATATGCATTCTGGTTGCTAACAATGTTATCTTCAAACCAGGAATGATTAAAAGAGACAAATAAAGTCAGCAAATACTTGTTAGGGGAAAACTTCCAAGAGGAAGAGTTGACAAACATAAATATGTATGCAACCAATGTAGGAGCACTCAACTACATTAAACAAATTTTAACAGGCAAGAAAAGTGAACAGTAACACAATTGTAATGAAAGACTTTAAATCTCCAGTGCTATAAAGAGACAGATCAACTAAGAAAAAAAATCTAAAAAGAAATTACAGAACTAAGCAAAATTTGTGAAGAAATGCACTTCCTAAACATTTACAGAGTGTTCTACACAACAGTATCAGAATACACATTATTCTCAGCCACACACAGAACATTCTTCTAAGTAGACCATATGCTACCACACACAGCATGCCTAAGTAAAAGCAAAGGAACTGAAATTTTTCCATGCATATTATCTGACCATGTTGCAATTAAATGGAAAACTATTGAGAAAAGAAAGCATAAAAACTGCACAAATACATGGAAGTTAAATAACACCCTGCTGAATAATCAGTGGGTCACTGAATTTAAAGAAAAAATTAAACAGAATTTTTAATCAAAGAAAAATGCAGATGTAACTCATGAGAAGCTATTTAATGCAATGAAACCAGTCTTATGAGAGAAATTTATAGTGGCAAATTCTCATAAAAGGAAAACAGAAGGAACCCAAATAGGCAATCTTATGGTGCCTGTCAAGCTTCTAGAAAAAGAAGAGCAAGAAAACCTCAAAGACCAAATAGGTTAGAAAACATAAAAAATCAGTGCAAAAATAAATGTAACAGAGACAAAGAAACAATAAAAGAATTAATACATCCAAGAGTTCTTTGAAAGAATAAATAAAATTTATAGCCCCCTAACCAACCTTATCAAAAAAGGAAAAAAATTCTTATTAATGAAATAAGGAATGAAAAGGGGGATATAAGTACAGACATCATAGAAACTCAGAAGATCATCAATACCTACATCCAAAACTTTACTCTCACAGGATGGAAAACACAGAAGAAATGCACAGCTTTTTAGATATGTACAAAGTATTAAAGATGAATCAAGAATGTATACAAAATCTGAATAACCCTAAATCAGTAAATGAAATTAAAAATGTAATGAAAACCTTGCAAACATTATTTTGTATTTGTATATACAGAATATTTAGGATAGATATAGAGCTACTTTTGTTTAATTCAATGAGAAGAACGATATGTAGCAGTAGTGTTTAGACAGGCTATCCTGTCTGCTTCTTATACTATGGATAAATACTAAGAAGATAACAATGTACAAGGTATTAATTATTGAAAATGTCATATTAATCAGCTTTGAAACTGCCTCATTGATTTTTTTCTCAATAAAAATAAAATAAAGAGAGAGAGAGAGAGAGAGAGAGAGAGAGAGAGAGAGAGAGAGAAAAGATTTGTTCAGTACATCCAAAGAAGGCATAGATAAAAGTTAGAAAAATTGAAAAGTAATTTAAGCATTAAATGAAAATTCAGGAAAGTATTAGAATTCATGAAACAGAATGAAACAGATATCCAGGAAATTAAAATCTCTAATGATCTGCAAACATAGGTTTTGAACGCTCCAGAAGAGAAGCTTATTGTTATTACCCTACAACATAGGCAGTTGAGCTTAACCTCACTATCTGTCTGAATATTAAATATCTTAGACATAACATGGAACAGGTATATTCCATCAAGTATTGATATGTTAAACTTTAAGTCCCTACAGAATGTGAGGAAAAAAATTAAAAACATATTAAAAATAGGAATAAACAATTACATATTTTTACACATAAATTTAGAAATCTAACCATATACAGCATAGTAACAGGACAATTAGAGAAAAAAAGGGCAGCAAAGACAGCCAACATTTTGGCCCTAGACTTTCAAGGTCAGTGAAGAAACAGGACAGACCAAAACCTGTATTATAAAATGATGTAACTCATTTGAGTCCCATATTTTCTTATCAAGGAGATTATGGGGACACAGAGGGAAGTAATTATGATGTAGAGTGTGCCTCGGGAAAGTCACATGGAGGGAAAACATTCTTTCAGACTTTCACAGACAGCAAAGTGGTGAAGCAATAGTCGTGACTCATTAACATGGTTGACGCTAACAAAGGATCTACAAACTGCGATAAAGGGTTTCAGGGTAAATCCTGAGAGGATTTGATTGATAATGGCAGAGACAAAAGTTACATTTCTTGTTATTTAGGTCTTGTTTTATCTTAGTCTTAACCATCCAGCAGAAAAGTATAAAAGCATGGTATGTAACTTAAAGCCATATTAATATACTGAGCTGTAAAAAGCTGTAGTAAACAACTTCTGCAGATAATCCACTACTACTGTGGCCTGTTGGACTGTGTTGGATTGTGTGATGGAATTCAAGCACCTATAGTATTCATATGCCAATAGAATACTCATCTCTGACAGGACAAGACAAAAAAAGGGGATTTAAAAAAAGGACCATTTTGTATTTGTATATACAGAATAGTTAGGATAGATATACATTTACTTTTGCTTAATTCAATGAGAAGAAAGATTTGTGGTAATAGTGTTTGGACAGGATATCCTGTCTGCTTCTTGTACTATGGATAGCCACTAAGAACATAATGATGTACAATGTATTGATTACAGAAAATGTCCTATTAATCATCTTTGAAACTATCTCATTGATATTTTTTCTCAATAAAATAAAATGAAATAAATTATTCTCATATAAAAAACTCCATGCTATTTACCTCCCCGCATATAATTGATATCAAAATTATGGAATGCCATGCTGGAGAGATAGCTCAGAGGCATAAATGACTGCCTGGCAAAAGCACAATGCCCTGAGTTTGATCCCTAGTACTGCATGTCATGCCCACCCTGTATCAAAAAATAAAATAAGATAAAAATTTTAAGACAGTAAAAAAAAGTCAAGTCCCCTCAGGATTTATCCTGTAACTCTGTACCACACTTTGTAGATTCTTTGTCAATGTACAGCCATGTGG
Source organism: Octodon degus (assembly GCF_000260255.1). NCBI lineage: Eukaryota > Metazoa > Chordata > Mammalia > Rodentia > Octodontidae > Octodon > Octodon degus. The sequence continues at coordinate 1,818,263 of NW_004524868.1, read as the reverse complement.
ATGAGTCTTGGCCATTGCTTGACCACTTTGCTCTCTGTGAAAGCTTGAGATAAAGTTTTCTCTCCATATGACTTTTCTTAGGCACACTCTACATCATCAATCACATTCCTCTGTGGCTCCATAATTTCATTGATCAGAAAATTTGAGACACAACTGACTTACATAATGTTACAGTACAGGTTCTCCTATGTCCTCAGTGTCACTGACCTTGAAAGTCTAGAGCCAAAATTTTGGCAGACCCTGCAGCCCTTCGCTTTCTCCAATTTTTGATGTGCAAACATAGTTTGTTAACCCTGCAGAAGAGAAACCTATTATTACCCTGCAACATGTGCAGTTCAGTTTACCATAACTATTTGTCTAAATATCAAACATCGTAGGCATAACGTGGAACAGGTATTTTACATCAAGTATTAATATGTTAAACTTTAAGTCCCTACAGAATATGAAGAAAAAATTTAAAAAAATAGGAATAAATACATATTTTTGCACAGAAATTTAGATATCTTACTATACACAGCATTTTAGCAGGGCTGTCCTGTGACATTTTTTCTTCTTTTTTTGTGTTTTTTTTTCATTTATTACCCATTAAAAAACCCTTTTACTTGTGAGAAAGTGTGGTAATAATTGGTATGTCATGACAAGAAGTATGTATTTAGAAGACCAGAATGGCAGACCTTTCAAGCGTGATATTTCTATTACACATTGCTCTCTTCAGTGCAGTTGCTTGGTTCACAGGGATCAGCACAAATAGTTACTGAGTATAAGAATCCTATCAATTAACTGCTAGTTTCTAAAATGTGCTGATGATTCTCAGGATCATTGCACTGGTCATATTGTGCATACAATTGTATGGTTTTGTCTCTGTCCTGTTTCCCAGCTTTTCTCCTTACACTCTTCTTATTGTCCATTCTTCAAGTTCTTGCATCCTTTTAGTTGTTATACCTTTCTGTTTGAATTTCTTCTTTTGATTTCTTATACCAAGGAGACTATGCAATATTTACACATGTGGGTCTGGTTTATTTCACTTATGAGTATATCTTCAAGTGGTATCCATTTATGTACAAATGATTCAAGTTTATCATTCTTTATAGCTGAGTAATACTCCATTGTATAAAAATACTACATCTTTTGCAACCATTCCTCATGTGCCAGGCATCTTGGTTATTTCCAAGATTTGGCTATCACAAATTGTGCTGCTATAAGCAAGGTGCACATATACCACTATGATATGATGCTTTCAGTTCCTCTGGGAAAATTCCCCGTAGGGCAATAGCTGGTTTGAATGGGATTTCCAGTCCTAGTTTCTTAAGGGTTTTCCACACTGATTTGCATAATGGTTGCACCAGTCTACACTCCCACCAGCAGTGGAGGAGGGTTTGTTTTCCTCACAGCCAGTCCAACATTTGTTTTTAGTTGATTTGTTTATGAAAGCCAATCTTTCTGGGGTGAGATGACATCTCAATGTTGTTTTAATTTGCATTTCATGGATGGCTAGTGATGTGGAGCATTTTTTCATATATTTATTTGCTTCTTTAATTTCATCCTCTGGGAAGTGTGTGTTCATCTCAGATACCTATTTCTGGATTGGGTCTTTAAGTTTAGGGGCTCTAATGTATTTGCTATTTATAAATTCTAGAGAGCAGAACATTTTCTGAGTGCTTATTAGTTAAGATATTTTTTCAAAATTTGTGGGCTGTCTTTTCACATTGTTGGTAATTTCTTTTGATGTGCAAAACTTCTCAATAAGAGTTGGTCATAGTTGTTAATTGTTTCAAGTGTTACTTGTGAGATTTGATTTTTGTTCTTGAACTCTTTGTCTACCCCTATGTCTTCAAGAGTTCTTCCTACTTTCTCTTCCAGGAGATTTAATGTTTCTATTTTAATGTTTAGATCTTTAATCCATTTTCACTGTAGCTTAGTGTATGGCGATAGACTTGTGTAAAGTTTTAATTTTTGGCACGTAGAGAGCCGGTTTTCTCAGCACCATTTTTGAAAGAGACTATCTTCCAGTAAGCATGTTTGGCCCTTTGGTTGAAGATCAGGTGGCTGAGTGTGTTTTTAGAGGGTTATGCACCTTCTAATGTTGATCCTTATTTCTATTTTGTGGCCAGTGCCATGTTGATTTCATCACAGTATTTTTGTAGCGTAATTTCAGGTCAGGAATTTTAATGCTTCCTGCCCTTTCTTTTTTGCCCTGGATTGCCTTTGTTAGTGTAGAACTTTTATGAATCCAAGTAAATTTTAGGAATGATTTCTCTAGATCTGGGAAGTATGTTGTTGGCAGTTTCATAAGGATTGATTTAAATCTGTACAACAATTTTGTTAGTATGGCCATCTTCACAATTTTGGTTCTTATCCAGGAGCTGGGAATATCTTTCTATTTTCTGAAATCCTCTAAGATCTCTTTTTTCAGAGTACTGTCATATTTCGTGAAAAAATCTTTAACTTGTTTGGCTAAGTGAATTTCAAGGTATTCAATTTTCCGTGGTGCTATTATGAAAGTATTGTTTCTCTCATTTTCCCCTCCATGTGTTTGTGTTCTGTGTAGAGGAATGTTATTGACTATTCAGTTTTGACTTTGTATCCTGCTATGCTAATGAATTTTTGAATGAGTTTTAGTAGCTTCTTGGGGAGATTTTTTGTCTTCCAAGTAGAGTATCATGTCGTCTACAAATAATGATAGTTTACCTATTCTTATTCCTTTTATTTCTCTTTGTTGTTCAATGGATCTAGCTAATGATTCCAGATCTATATTGAATAAGAGTGGTGATAGAAGACATACTTTTCTTGTACCTGATATGAGAGTAAAATATTTCATTTTTTTTCCTGTTTAGAATTATGTCAGCTACTTTTAGTGAGACCTTCAGCATGATCTCAGGAACCCTCCAGAACAAGCCCAGATCTGGTATGTGAGTGAGAACTTCCACCACACTCTGTGTACCTCTCCAGACCCAGGCTAGGGCCACTGTGACTGAGTCATTCTGCCCTGTCGCTGATTCCCTCCAGACCCAGCCCAGGTGTGGTATACAGGCTTGGAGTGAAACACTGAAGCTGAAATCCCTGCAGAGAGGATAGAGTCCACAACCTGCCAGCTAATATGGGAGCAGAACATCTTGCAAGAGGGGCACAATAGGCTCACTTCCAAGGGCTGAAGCAGGAAAAAGCTTAGCACAGAAGCAAGACCCAAGCCAGGAACACCAGGATGAGTTCAAACTGTAGATCTGCACCTGAATTTCAGTAGGAGCTATGGTAGTAACTGCCCTAAAGCTCTGTACCAAAGGACATAGGATAATGTTCTAAAAATGACAAAGAAAAGGAGGACAATGCAATCTCAGACCTCAGGGTGCTCAGGACAAAAACAACAGAGTAGCACAGAAGAAATTGGGAATCACACAGCCAAACTATCTGAATTAATAGCATCTGAAGTAAAGAAACCAAAGAAAGGCATAGAGGAACTCAAATTATAAATAACTTCTGAAATAAAAAAGAAATCTCTGTATTAATACCATTTGAAGTAAAGAATCAAATGCACAAACATATAGAGGAAATCATACCAGAGATAATCTCTGAAATAAAAAAGAAAGGATAAGTATAATGACAAAATTAATCACTGCTTCTCAAGAAGACACTGATAAAAAGTATAGGAGATTAGAAAAATAATGGAATCCTTGAATGAGCAATATAAAGCAGAAATAGATTTCATGATGCAGAACCACAGAGATATAGAGGAAGTTAAAATATCAATCATGAGTTCCTAACACCGTGTGAATGAAAGTGAAGATAGAGTTTCAGATCTTGAAGATGCCACTGTAGCTAGTGCAAAGTTAAATAAAGATGTCCTAAAAACAACTAAGACTGGAAATATAGTTCATCACATGCAAGGCACTGCAGAGATAAAGAATGTGAGTCTAATCGGCATCGATGAGAAAGAAGGAGTCAATGTAAACAATATAAAAAGAATATGGGAGTCCTAGCCCAGGCCCGGTGAGTGTGTGGGAGAGCTTCCTGCTACACTGCGCTGGCAGTACCTACTACTGGTCCCAGCCCAAATGCAACTTGTGTGAGACCCTCTTCCACCACTTTGGGATGCCCCCCACCCCTCCACAACCCCTCCCCCACCTCGCCCACCAAGTAGGAATATCTGCCGCATTCTGGGAACATACAGACCCACTCCTAGCCCAGGCCCGTGAGTGTGTGGGAGAGCTTCCAGCTACCCTGAAAAGGGGGGACACATTACTGGTCCCAGCTCAAGCTCAGCATGGGTGAGATAGTATTCCACCACTTGGAACACCCCCCCCCCACTCCACAGTACCTCCCCCACTCTGCCTGCTGATTAGGGAATTCTGACTTGTTTTGGGAACCCCCAGATCCAGCCCAAGCCCAGGCCCAGTGAGTGTGTGGGAGAACTGTCTCTCCCTCCTACTCTACTTTATCCCCTCCAGGCATAGCTCAGGCCTAGCACACAGGCCAGGGATAAAATCCTGCATCTGCAATCAGTACAGAGAGGGTAAAGAATAGAACTACCCAGCTAGCTTAGGACCAGAAAATCTTGCCAGAGGAGCACAACAGGTTCACCCACAAGAGAAGCAGCAGGAAGGAGCTGAGCACAGCAGCCAGACACAAGCCAGGCACAGCTGGATAAATTCAAACTTTGTAGATCTGCAACTGAACTTCAGTACATGCAAAGGTTATAACTACAACGAAGATCTACAACAAAGGTCAGAAGACAGTGTTACACAAAATGACAAGAAGGAATAAAATGCAACCTCAGATCCCAAGCCCACCCATAACAACTGCAGAGGACACTAACACAGAACAAATTGGGAATCACACAGCTGAAAGCAGTGAATCAACGGCTTCTGAAATAAAGAAACAGTTGCAGAAAGGTATAGAGGAACTCAGATTCCAAATAAGAAAGAAATTCCTGTATTAATAATGTCTGCAGTTAAGAATCAAATGCAGAAACATATGGAGGAAACCCAATGCCCACCCAGAACAAGAGCAGAGGATATTAGCTCAGCTCAAATGCATGAATTAATAGCATCAGTAGAAATAAGCAACAACAGATAGTTACAGAGGATCTCAGAGCGCAATTCTTTTCTGAAATAGAAAAAGAATTCTCCGAACTCATAGCATCGGAAGAAGCAACTACAGAAACATAGGGAGGAAACCCAATCTGAATAAAACACTGCAGTAAAATCATTTATAATTGCTTCTCAAGAAGACATTGAAAAAAAATAGATGAGATTAGAAAAATGACAGATTCCTTGAATGAGAAATACAGGAAACAATTAGATCGCATGAAGCAGAGTCAAAGAGATATAGAGAAAATTAAAATCTCCATCACAAGCTTGCAAAAACATTTAAGTGAAAGTGAAGACAGATTTTCAGATCTTGAAGATGCTGTTGCAGCTAGTGAAAAGGTAAGAAAGGATCTCTTAAAAACAACGATGATTCAGGAAAGAATAATCTATCACCTGCAAGATGGGGCAAAATGAACAATGTGAGACTAATAGGCATCAATGAGAAAGAAGGAGACAATGCAAATGACATTAAAAAAAATGGGCAGAAGTAATAGCAGAACACTTCCCAAATAAGAACAAACAATCTGACACTCAGGTAACTGAAGCATACAGAATGCCAAGTAACCTCAACAAAATTAAAAACACACTGAAACATACAATAGTCAAGATGCCAGAAATTCAGTACAAGAATAATATACTGAAAGCCATTAGAGAAAAGAAGCAGATCGCATTCAAATGAAAACCCATCAGAATTACAGCCAACTTCTCTTCACAAACCATGAAGGCAAGAAGATCATGGAGCAGAGTATTTCAAGTACTCTAAGAAAACAAATTCCACCCCAGACTACTAAACACTGCAAAACTCTCTTTCAAGTTTGATGGAGAAGTGAAATACTTTCATGACAAGAACAGTTAAAGAATTTCATGATGACAAAGCCAACCCTACACAGGCTACTGAAAGATGTTCTAGAGAGGGAGCAAAATGATCAGGACTTCACGAATGAGATCAGAAGCAACCAACTAAATAGGGCAAGCAATTACCAAAGGAGAAAAAGGAGTAAATGACAACAGGTAAATAACGTGCCAATCATAAGACAATACATCTCAATTCTAACTATCAATGTAAATGGACTCAATTCACCAATTAAGAGAAATAGACTGGCACAGAGGATTAGGAAACAAAATCCAGCAATATGTTGTATAGAGGAAACACAATTAACTCATAAAGACATCCATCAGCTGAAAATCAAAGGATGGAACACAGTACTACATGCCCCAGCACATCAGAAAAAAGCAGGAGTAGCAATCCTATTCTCAGACAGTCTCAACTTCAAAATAACAATGATCAAGGGAAATAAAGAAGGCCACTATATACTGG
>NW_004524868.1:1810984-1811625 GCF_000260255.1 Octodon degus | reverse complement strand
AACTATATATCTATCCTAACCACTTTGAATACACAGATACAAAATGGACATTCATCTGTATACCCCTTTTTTCCTAAGTTTTGTTATATGAATATTATAGGTGTGTAAACTCAGCAAAATATTCTAAAAGAGTCCAGTAGCCCATAATAGCATTGAGTCTTCTTTTTAACTAGCAATGTCAGAAATTTTTGACCTGAGTCCCCCACAGCTCAACATAACAGCATGGCTTTACTTCCTACATTTCGTCTTCATACTTTTCTACTGGATGGTTAAGATCAAGGTAAAGCAGGACCTGTGCAACAAGAGTTGTGGCATAAAACAAATCTTAATGGACATGAAAAATCTAACATCCAATACTTCAATATTAGCAAGAGACTTTAACACCCCCTTATCTTCCAAAAGATAGGTCAACCAGACAAAAACTTAACAAAGAAATAACAAAATTGAACCACAGCTTGCAACAAATGGACTTGGTGGACATATACAGAATGTGCCACCCAAGCACAGCTGAATAGACATTTTTCTCAGCTGCACATGGGTCATTTTATAAAATAGACCACATACTGGTCCATAGGTCATGTTTAAGTATATGGAAGAAAACAGAAATTATCCCATGTATATTATCTGACCACAGTGCAATG
>NW_004524868.1:1800882-1810369 GCF_000260255.1 Octodon degus | reverse complement strand
AATAGCTACTTTGAAAATCTTTACTCTCACAGAATAGAAGACACAGAAGAAATGGACAGATTCCTAGAAAGGTACAAATTACCACAACTGAATCAAAAAGATATAACTACTCTCAATAGCCCAATAACAGCCAATAAAATACGAGATGTAATTAAAACCCTACCATCAAAGAAAAGTCCAGGTCGAGTTGGATTCACAGATGAATTCTAGAAAACATTTACAGAAGATGTAGTCCCTATACTCCTCAAACTCTTCCATGATATTTCAAAAGAAGTACTCCTCCCAAATTCATTCCTGGAGGCAAGTACTATCCGAATACAAAAATGAGGAAATGACACAACTAAGAAAGAAGTACAGGCCAATCTCTCTCATGAACATAGATGCCAAATTCCTAAATAGAATACTAGCAAATAGAATACAGCAAATCATAAAGAAGATCATACACCATGACCAGGTAGGATTCATCCCAGGGATGCAAGGATGGTTCAATATTTGAAAATCTATAAATGTAATACTCTATATCAATAGAGCAAAAAACTAAAAACTACATGATCATCTCCATTGATGCAGAAAAGTCTTTTGACAAAGTCCAAAACTCATTCATGTTCAAAGTCCTACAGAGAATTGGAATAGACTTCAATCTGGTGTAAGCCATTTATGAGAATTCAACGGCTATTATAATTCTAAATGGGAAAAACCTGAAATCTTTTATTGTTAGATCTGGTACAAGACAAGAATGTCCTCTATCACCACTCTTACTCAATATAGTTCTGGAATCCCAGAAGACACTGAGATTAGAAGACGCTGAGGACTCTACAAACACACAATGCCACTTTATCTTTGACAAAGGAGCCAAGCATACTCAATGGAAGAAAGATAGCCTCTTTAACAAATGCTGCTGGAAAAACTGCCTCTCTACATGCTGAAAACTCAAACTTTACCGAGGTCTTTCACCATGCACTAAACTAAAGTCAAAATGGATTAAAGATCTAAACATTAAAACAGAGACACTAAATCTCCTGGAAGAGAAAGTAGGAGGAACTCTTGAAGACATAGGTGTAGTCAAAGAGTTCATGGGCAGAAATCAAATCGCACAGGAAACAGTAGAAAGTATTAACACCTGGACCTGTTCTTTCTGAGAAGTCCTTTCAGGTCAAAAGAAATTGCCAACAACGTGAGAAGGCAACCCACAAATTAGGAAAAATTCCTGACAAGTAAGTACTCAGACAAAGGTCTACTCTATAGAATTAATAAAGAACTAAAAAACACTAGGGTCCCAAAATTTAAAGACCCAATCAAGAAATGGTCATCCAAGATGAACACACGCTTCTCAGAGGAAGAATTTAAAGAAGCGATTAAATATATGACAAAATGCTCCACATCACTAGCCATCCATGAAATGCTAATTTAAAAAACAATAAGATACCATCTCTCCCCAGAAACAATGGCTATCATAACGAAATCATCCAAAAACAAATGTTGGAGAGGCTGTGGGGAAAAAGGAACCCTTTTCCACTGCTGGTGGGAATGTAGACTTGTGCAACCATTATGGAAATCAGTATGGAGACTCCATAGAAAAGTAGGACTGGAAATCACATTTAAACCAGCTATTCCTCTACTGGAAATTTTCCCAGAGAATCTGGAAAAATCTTATCATAGTGATACATGTGTGCCTATGTTTATAGCAGCACAATTTGTATTAGCCAAATCTTGGAAACAATCAAGATGTCCATCACCTGAGGAATTGTTGAAAAACTTTTGTATTTTTACACAGTGGAGTATTATTCAGCTATTAAAAATGATAAACTCGAAGTCTTTATATTGAAGTGGATGACACTTGAACATGTACTCATAAGTAAAATAAACCAGACACACATGTGTAAATATCATATAGTTTCCCTAGTATAAGAACTCAAAAGAAGAATTACAAATAGAAGGTATCATACAAGTAAAAAGGAAAACAGGATCTCAAGGACTAACTAATCAAGAGAGGGAAAGGAGAGGAGCTAGGAAATATGAACAATCAAACCACACAGTTATATGTAGAAGATGGGCAAGGCAATGATTCTGAGAATCTTCAGAAGATTTTTTAATCTAGCAGTTAATTGGAGAGAATCTCACGCTGACTAACTATATATACTGATACCTGTGAACTAAGCTACTGCACTGCAGATGGTAATTTGTAATAGTAGTTTCATGCTTGGAGTGCCTGTCATTCTGGTTTTCCAAATATGGGCTGTTTGTCATGACATGCGTGTTGCTGCTATGAAGTCTCTCGGTGAGATTGTTGGTCAAGAAGAAGGGGGTGGTGAATGAAAGCAAGAGACATGGAAAGGAATATTGTGGGACTGTCTTGTTTCAAGTTTGTATGTGGTGTGATTTTTGGACTTATGTGTAAACATAAGAAGTATATAATTCTTAGGGCCTATTTTTAAAATATATTCTAATTTTTTAATGTTTTTCATCATATTCTGTAGGGACTTAAAGTGCAACATATCAATACTTGATGAAAAATACCTGTTCCATATTATGCCTAAGTTGTTTGATATGCAGACAGATAGTGAGGTTAAGCTTAGCAGCCTAAGTTGTGTGGTAATAACAATAAGCTTGTCTTCTGGATGGTGAACTACCTAAGTTTATAGAACAAAATTAGAGAAGAAATAGGGCTGCAAGGAAAGCCAATATTTTGACCCTAGCCTTCTAAGGTAAATTAAGACTCAGGATATATGAGAATTTGTACTGTACCATCATGTAAGTGAGTAGTGTCCACATTTTATGATCAAGGAGATTATGGGGTCAAAGAGGAAAGTGATCGATGATGTAGAGTGTGCCTCAGGAGAGTCATATGGAGAGAAAACATTCTCTCAAGCTTTCACAGAGAGCACATTGGCCAAGCAATGGCCATGACTCATCCACATGGCTGACACTGACAAAGGTTCTATAATCTGAGGTACAGGATCTCAGGATAAATCCTGAAGGGATTTCACTGACCTTATCAGACCCAAAAGCTACAACTCTTGTTGCATAGGTCCTGCTTTACCTTGGTCTTAACCATCCAGAAGAAAAGTATGAAAATGAAATATAGGAAGTAAAGCCATGCTGTAAGTTTGAACTGTGGGGGACTCAGGTCAACAATTTCTGACATTGCCATTTAAGTGGAAGACCCAATACTATTATGGGCTACTGGACTCTTTTAGAATTATTTTGCTGAGTTTATACACCTGTAATATTCAAATAATGGAACTTAACAAAAAAAAGAGTATACAGATGAATGTCCATTTTGTATCTGTGTATTTAAAGTGGTTAATAGATATATAGTGGCATTCTCTTAATGAATAGAATGATTTGTTCTAATTGTTTTTGTAAATAGGTTGTCATGTCTGCATCTTGTACAGCAATTAACCACTAAGAAGAATGTATGCAGTGTGTTAATTGAAACTGTCTTACTGATTTTATTTGAAACTGTCTCATTGCTATTTGTTTAATCAATAAAATTATGGGGAAAAATAAGGAAAGAAAGAGCACATAACCTGGGGAATTTCATTGTTATATAAGTAATAATGTATTGGATATTGAAATTAGGTGTTCTTTGACCTCCACATTCAAAAACTTTTACTTCATTCATGTAAAATAACATTACTAACATTAAAAAATAAAATTTGCATCTCAAAAAAAAGAAATATAAGAAATAAAGCCGTGCTGTTAAGTTGAACTGTGGGGGACTCAGGTCAACAATTTCTGACATTGTTAGTCAAGTGGAAGACCCAATACTATTATGGGCTACTGGACTCTTTTAGAATATTTTGTTGAGTTTACACACCTATAATATTCAAATAATGGAACTAAAAAAAATTGGGTATACAGATGAATGTCCATTTTGTATCTGTGTATTCAAAGTGGTTAGGATAGATATATAGTTACATTCTCTTAATGAATAGAGTGATTTGTTCTAATGGTGTTTGTAAATAGGCTATCATGTCCGCATCTTGTACAGCAATTAATCGCTAGGAAGAATGTACGAATTGTGTTAATTATTAAAAGTGTCCTACCAATTTGATTTGATACTGTCTCATTGCTCTTTGTTTATGAATAAAATTATGGGAAAAATAAAAAAATAAAAAGAATATGGGCAAAATTAATAGCAGAAAACTTCCCAAATATGGGAAAACAACCTAACATTCAGCGAGCTGAAGCATACAGAATTCTGGATAACATCAACCCAATTAAAGAACACAATGAGACATGTAATACTCAAGATACTCGAAATCCAGCAAATGAACAATATTCTTAAGGCTGATAGAAAAGTAACAGATCACATTTAAATGCAAAACCATCAGAATAACAGCCGACTTCTCTTCACAAATTGTGAAATAAAGAAGAGAGAAATTTATAGCTGTGAACTCACACATTAGGAAAACAGAACGGGAACAAATACACACCGCAATGTTGCAACACCAATAACTAGAAATGGAAGAGGAAGCCAAACTGAAAGCCCAAAGACAGGAAGAAATCATAAAGATTAGATCAGAAATTAATTCAATTGAGATGAAGAAAACAGTTCAAAGAATTAATGAATCCAAAAAGCTGGTTCTTTGAAAGACTAAATAAAATTGATAAGCCCTTAGATAACCTCAACAAAAAAAGGAAAAAAAAATCAAATATAAGCAATAAGAATGAAAAGTGTACAATTACCAGATACTCAGTGGAAATTCAGAAGATTATCAATAGCTACTTAGAGAATGTTTACTGTCACAGATTAGAATACACAGAACAAATGGATAGATTCCTACAAAGGTATAAATTATCAAAACTGAATCAAGAATATATAAGAGCTCTCAATATCCTAATAACAGTCAATAAAATATGAAATGTAGTTAAAAAAACCCTACCAACAAAAAAATGCAAGTCCTGATGGATTCACTTTTGAATTTTAAAAATAATTTATAGAAGACATAATCCCTATAATCCTCAAACTCTTAACTGAAATTGAAAAGAAAGCAATCCTCCCAAAATTGTTCCTTGGGGCAAATATCATACTGACACCAAACCAGGGAAAGATGCAAATAAAAAAGTAAACTACAGGCCAGTCTCCCTTGTCAACATGGATGTAAAAATCCTCAATAAATCCGAAGAAATAGAATACAGGATATCATCAAGAAGATCATACACCATGATCAGGGAGGATTCATCCCAGAAATCAAGGATGGTTTAATATAAACAAATCTATAAAAGTAATACACTACATCAATAGAGCTAAATACAAAAATCACATGATCATCTCAATAAATGCAGAAAAGCCTTTCTACAAAGTCTAACACTGAATGAGCTTCAAAGTCCTATAGAAAATTGGAATAGATGGCCTCTACTTTAAAGTGACAGAAGCCATCTATGACAACTCAATGGCTAACACAATTCTAAATTAGGAAATACTGTAATTGTTTACTCTGAGATCTGGTATAAGACAAGGATTTCTTCTATCACTACTCCTTTTTAATGTAGTTCTGGAATTATTAGCTGGACTTATTAGACAAGAGTGAAAAAAATAAAAGAAATAAGAATAGTTGAAGGAGAAGTTAAACTATTGTTATTTGCAAAATACATGAAAGTTTACTTGGAGGAACCAAAAAGTCCACCAAGCTACTATAATTAATGGGAAAATTCAGTAGCCTAGCAGGAACAGAGTCAATACCCAAAAGTCAATAGCATTCCTCTATATAGATAGCAAACACAATGAGAGAGAAAATAGAGAAACAATGCCTTTTATAATGTCACCGTGGAATATGAATTCCATTGTAATTTATCTAACTAAAAAGTGAAATGTGACCCCCCAACTCTGCAGTTGCCCCCACTCCTGCCCAGTGAGTGAGAACTTCTGATGCGTTCTTAGGACCCCCAGATCCAGCCCTAGCCCAGGTCTGGTGAGTGTGTGGGAGAGTTTCAGGCTATCCTGCACCCACGGGACCTGTATGGAGAAGCCCAAGCACAGCATGGGTGAGACCCTCTTCCATCCCCTTGGGACCCCTCCACCACTTTGTAGTCCCTGCTACTCTCATCCAGTGAGTGAGAACTTCTGCCACATTCTCGGGACCCCTCAGATGCAGCCCTAGCCCAGGCGTGGTGAGTGTGTGGGAGAGCCTCCACTATCCTATGCCTGTGGGACCTGGCCAGTCCAAACTCACGCAAGCATGTGTGAGTACCTCTTACGAGCCCTTGGAACCCACCACCACTCCACATGGCCACCCCCATGCCCACCCAGTGAGGGAGAACTTCTGCCACATTCTTGGGATCCAGCCCTAGACCAGGCCAGGTGAGTGTCTGGGAGAGCTTCGTCTACCCCCTACTCCACCTTGTCCCCTTCAGACTCAGCTCAGACCTGACAAAGAGGCCTGGGATGAAACTCTACAGCTGCAGTCCCTGCATAGAGAATAAGGGACAGAACCACCCAGCTAGTCCAGGAGCAGGACATCTTGCCAGAGGGGCACAACAGGTTCACTCCCAAAAGCTGCAGCAGGAAGGAGTAGAGCACAGCAACCAGACCCAAGACAGGCACAGATGGATAAGTTAAAACTTTGTAGATCTGCACCTGAATATCAGTAGGTGATAAGATTATAACTGCACCAAAACTCTACAACAAAGGTCAGAAGACAGTGTTATACAAAATGACAATGAGAAGGAGCAAAATGCAATCTCAGAGCCCAAGTACACCCACAACAAGTGCAGAAGACACTAACACAGAACAAACTGGGAATCACACAGATGAAATCAATGAATGAATAACCTCTTAAATGAAGAAACAACTGCAGAAAGGAATAGAGGAACTCAGAGTGGAAATCAAAAAAGAAATCCTTGAATTAATAACATCTGCATTAAAGAATCAAATGCAGAAACATATGGAAGAAACCCAATGCTCACCCAGAACAAGTGCAGAGGACACTAGCTCAGCTGAATATATGAATTAATAAGGTCAAAAGTAAACAAACAACAGCAAAACATTATGGAGGAACAAAGAGCAGAATTATTTTCTTAAATAAAAAAAAACAATTTTCTGAACTCATTGCTTCTGATGTAAAGAATCAAATGGATAACATAGGGAGGAAACACAATCTGTCAAAAACTCTGCAGTAAAACAATTAATAACAGCTTCTAAAGAAGACATTGAAAAAAATAGAGGTTAAAAAAATGTCAGATTCCTTAAAAGAGCAAGAAAGGAAAGATATAGATCTAATGAAGCAGAGTCAAACAGAAATAGAGGAACTTACAATATCCATCACAAGCTTGCAAACCGTTTGAGTGAAAATGAAAACAGAGTTTCAGATCTTGAAGATGCTGTTGCACCTAGTGAAAAAGTAGGAAAGGAATACTTAAAGACAAATAGGATGTAGGAAATAATAATTCATTACTCTCAAGATTATGCGAAGATGAACAATATGAGACTAATAGGCATCAATGAGAAGGATTCAACACAAATGACCTTAAATGATACGAACAGAAATAAGAGGGGGAAAACTTCCCAAATATGAGGAAACAATCTGACATTCAGGCAACCGAAGCATACAGAATGCCAAGTAACCTCAACACAATTAAAAATACAATGAGACATATAATAGTCAAGATCCCAGAAATTCAGCACAAGAATAATACACTGAAAGCTACTAGAGAAAAGAAGCAGATCATATTCAAAGGAAAACCCATCAGAATTATGGCTGACTTCTCTTCACAAACCATGAAGGCAAGAAGAGCATGGAGCAGAGTACTTCAAGTACTCTAAGAAAACAAATTTCAGCCCAGACTACTATACCTTGCAAAATTCTCTTTCAAGTTTGATGGAGAAGTGAAATACTTTCATGACAAAGAACAGTTAAAGAATTTCATGATGACAAAGCCATCCCTACACAGGCTACTGAAAGAGGTGCTAGAGAGGGACCAAAATGATCAAAACTCCACGAATGAGATCAGACAGAACCAACTAAATAAAGCAAACAATTAAACACAGGAGAAAGAGGAGCAAATGACAACAGATAAATAACATGGCAACTGTAAGTCAATACATCTCAATTCTAACCATCAATGTACATGGACTCAATTCACCAATTAAGAGAAATAGACTTTCTCAGTGGATAAGGAAGCAAAATCCAACAATATGGCATATACAAGAAATACATTTAACTCACAAAGACATTCATAGGCCAAAAGCCAAAGGATGAAAAACAGTAAAATACGCCCCAGAACCTCAGAAAAAAAAAGCAGAGGTAGGAATCCTATGATCAGACAGTCTCAACTTCAAATTAAGAATGACCAAGTAAAATAAAGAAGGCCACTATATACTGGTTAGGGGAAAAATAAATGAGGAAGAGGTAAGAATCATAAATATCTATGCACCAAACACAGGAGAACCCAACTACGTATGACAAATTTTAATAGACATGAAAAATCTAATATCTAATACCACAATCTTAACAGGATACCTTAACACCTCCTTACCCAAATAGATAGGTCAATCAGACAAAAATTAGCAACAAAATGTCAGAGCTGAACCAGAGCTTGAAACAAATGGACTTGGTGGACATTGCAAGTGTTCCTAGAAAGGTACAAATTACCAAAACTGAATCAAGAAGATATAACAACTCTCAATAACCCAATAACAGCCACTGAAATATGAAATGTAATTAAGAGCCTGCTGACAAAGAAATATTCAGGTCCCGATGGATTCACTGATGAATTCTACCAGAAATTTACAAAAGACACAATCCCTACACTTCTCAAACACTTCAGTGAAATTGAAAAGGAGAGAGTTCTCCCAAAATCATTCCTGGAGGCAAGTATTATACTGATACCAAAACCCGGGAAAGATACAACTAAAAAAGAGAACTACAGGCTAATCTCCCTCATGAACATAAATGCAAAAATCCTCATTAAAGTTCTAGCAAATAGAACACAGCAAATCATCAAGAATATCATACACCATGAGCAGGTATGATTCATCTCAGGGATATAAGGATGGTTCAATAGTTGAAAATCTATAAATGTAATACACTATATCAATAGAACAAAATCTAAAAGCAACATGATCATTTCAATTGATGCAGAAAAGGCTTTTGACAAATTCTAACACTCATTCATGTTCAAAGTCCTACAGAAAATTGGAATAAAAGGCCTCTACTTCAGTCTCTTAAAAGTCATCCATTACATCAGAACAGCTAATATAATTTTAAATGGGGAAAAATACAAATCTTTTACTCTCAAATCAGGTACAAGTCACGGATGATTTCTATCATTCTTCCTTTTCAGTATAGTTTTGGAATCATTAGCTAGATCCATAAGACACAAGGGAGAATTCATATAAAGAAACTTATTCAGAATATCAGAACGGCAGGCACACCAAGCATGAAACTACTATTACATTGGGGCTGGTGAGATGGTTCAGTGGTCTAAAGCACCTACTTGGAACAAGCTTAGCAAACACAGGGACCGCAGTTCAATCCCCCAG
>NW_004524868.1:1782009-1799837 GCF_000260255.1 Octodon degus | reverse complement strand
CCCATTTCTGGATTGGGTCTTTAAATTTTGGGGCCCTAGTGTTTTTTAGTTCTTTATAGATTCTAGAGAGCAGACCTTTGTCTGAGTACTTATTTGTCATGATTTTTTTTCCAAATTTGTGGGTTGCTTTTTGACTTTATTGGTAATTTCTTTTGATGTGAAAAAAGTTCTCAGTAAGAGCAGGTCCCCATTGTTAATTCTTTCAACTGTTTTCTGTGCTTTTTGATTTCTGTCCATGAACTCTTTGCCTACCCCTATATCTTCAAGAGTTCCTTCTACTTTCTCTTCCAGGAGATTTTGTGTCTCTGCTTTCATGTTTCAATCTTTAATTCACTTTGATGGTAGTTTACAAAAATTTGGATACAGATGAATATCCGTTTTGTATCTTTGTATTCTAAGTGGTTAAGATAAATATATAGTTATATTCTCTTAATGAATAGAGGGATTTGTTCTAATGGTGTTTGTAAATAGGATATCATGTCCGCATCTTGTACAGAAATTAACCTCTAGGAAGAATGTATGCAATGTGTTAATTATTGAAACTGTCCACCAGTTTGATTTTAAACTGTCTCATTGTTATTTGTTTCCCAATAAAATTATGGAAAAAAAAGAAGTAAAGAAGAAGTGAAACTATCATTATTTGCAAATGACATGGTACGTTATTTGGAAGACCCAAAAAACTTCAACAAAAAGCTACTAGAATTAATAGACAAATTCAGTAGCATAGCGGGATACAAAGTCAATACCAAAAATCAATAACATTTGTCTACACAGATAACAAACACAGAGAGGTAAATTAGAGAATCAATACCTTCTACAATAGCCCTGCGATAAATGAAATACTTTGGAATTCATCTAAGAAAAGAAATCAAAAATTTTTTCATGGAAAATTACAGTACTCTCAAAAAAGAGATTGTAGATGATTTCAAAAAATGAAAAGATATTCCCTCCTCCTTGATAAGAAGAACCAACATTGTGAAGATGGCCATACTCCCAAAATTTTTGTATATATTTAATGCAATCCCTATCAGACTACCACCAACATACCTCCTAGACCTAGAGAAATTGTTCCTAAAATTTATTTGGAACCAAAAAATACCTAGAATAACAAAAGCAATACTGGACAACAAAGACAAAGCATGAGGCATTATAATTCCTGACTTGAAATTATACTACAAATCTACAGTGATGAAACCATCATGGTATTGGCAACCAAATAGACCTGTGGATCAGTTGAATAGATTAATAAATGTGGAGGCCTCTATCAACACACTCAGCCACCTGATCTTCGACATGGGGACCAAACACACTTATTAGAAGAAAGATAGTCTCTTTAACAAATGGATGCTTTAAAATTTGGCTCTCTACATGCCAAAATTTAAAACTTTACCCAGGTCTATCACCATGTGCTAAGCTAAAGTCAAGATGGATTAAAAAACTGAACATTAAAAGAGAAACACTTAATCTCCTAGAAGAGAAAGTAGGAGGATCACTTCAAGACATAGGGGTAGGCAAAGAGTTCTTGAACAAAAATCAAATCGTATGGGAAATACTTGAAAGAACTAACAACTGAGACAACTACTTATTGAGAAGTCTTTTCACATCAAAAGAAATTACCAATAAAGTGAAAAGACACCCACGAACTTTGAAAAAAAATCTTACCTAATAAGCACTGTATTATTATGTCTGCTCTCTAGAATTTATAAAGAACTAAAGAACATTAGGGCTCCTAAATTTAAAGACCCAATCCGGAAATGGGCATCTGAGATGAACACACACTTTTCAGAGGATGAAATTAAAGAAGTGAATAAACATATGAAAAAAAATGCTCCTTATCACTAACCATCCATGAAATTCAAATTAAAACAACACTGAGATACAATCTCTCCACAGAAAGAATGGTTATCATATAGAAATCAACCAACAACAAATGTTGGAGAGGCTGTGGGGAAAAGGGAACACTTCTGCACTGCTGCTGGAAGTGTAAACTGGTGCAAACATTGTGGAAATCAGTGTGGGGACTCCTAAAAAACTAGAACTATAAATCCCATTCAAGCCTGCTATCCCTCTCCTGGGAATTTTTCTGTTGTAGGAACTGAAAGCATCATATCATAGTGACTTATGCATACCTATGTTTATAGCATCACATTTTGTTATAGCCAGATCTTGGAAACAACCAAGATGCCAGTCACATGTGGAATGGTTGAAAAAGATGTGGTACTTTTATATAATGGAGTATTACTCAGCTATAAAGAATGAAAAACTCGAAGCCTTCATATTTAAGTGGATTACACTTGAAGATATAAGTGAAATAAACCAGACCCACATGTGTAAATATCTTAATGTCTCCCTAGTATAGGAACTTAAAAGAGGAATTACATATAGAAAGTTACAACTCAGATAAAAGGAAAGCAAAAACTTGAGGATTGGACAATGAGGAGTGGGCAAGGAGAAACCTGGGAAACATGACAGGGGCAAAGCCATGCATTTGTATGCACGAGATGGGTTGGGCAGTGATCCTGGGGTACATGAGCAGGTTTTTGAGACTAGTGGTTGGATGGTGAGATTCTCACCTGACTAACTGTATATGCTGGTGCCTGTGAGACAGGTGTCTGCACTGAGGATGGCGATGTATAATTGAGGGGTCATGCTTGGAGTTCCTGCCATCCTGGTCTTCTAAATATGTACTTCTTGTCATGACATACCATTTATTGCCATAATGTCTCTCAAGTAAATTTTTTGGAAGGGTTATAAATGAAAAAAGAAGACCCAAGAAAAAGAAAATAAGGTCACAGGTCAGTTTTGTACCAACTTTATATATGATTAGATTTCTAAATTTCTTCATAAAATATGTAAATGCTTATTTGTATTTTTATAAAATTATTTTTCCTTCATATTCTGTAAAGACCTAAAGTTCAACGTATCGGTATTTGATGGAAAATGCCTATTCCATGCTATGCCAAAATGTTTGTTATTTAGACAGATAGGGTATACAGAGCTGCATATATTGCAGGTTAATAATAAGCTTCTCTTCTAGAGGGTTAACAACCTAAGTTAGCAGTTCAAAATTGGAGAAAAGGAAGGGTTGCAGGGTCAGCCAACATTTTGGCCCTAGCCTTTCAAGGTCAGTGGAGACTTGGGATATAGGAGGACCTGTATTGTAACATCATGTAATTCAGTTGTGCTCCAAATTTTCTGATCAAGAACATTGTGGAGCCCCAGAGGAATGTGATGGATGATGTGTAATGTGCCTGGGGAGAGAGTCACATGCATAGGAAAAACATTCTCTCAGGCTTTCACAAAGAGCAAATTGGTCAAGCCATGGCCGTGACTCATCTGCATGGCTGACACTGACAAAGGATCTACAAAATGCGGTACAGGGCTACAGGATAAATCCTGAGCGTACTTGACTGTCCTTATCGGATACAAAAGTTACATTTCTTGCTATATAAGTCTTGCTTTATCTTGGTCTTAACCATCCCACAGAAAAGCATAAAAATATGGTATATAAAATAAAGCCATATTAATACGATGAGCTGTAAAAGGCTCAAGTCAATAACTTCTGAGGATAACACACTAATATTATAATCTGCTAGACAGTGTTAAATTGTTTAACTAAATTCAAAAACCTATAGTATTTAGATACCAATAGAATATCCACCTCTGACAGGACAAAAATAGGCCTACAGAATAAAGATCATTTTGTATTAATATATACAAAATATTTAGAATACATATACAGCTACTCTCTCTTAATTCAATGAGAAGAAAGAGGTGTACTAATCGTGTTTGGACAGGATATCCTGTCTGCTTCTTGTACTATGGATAGCCACTAAGAAGATAACAATATACAATGTATTGATTATCAAAACTGTCTTATTAATCAGCTTTGAAACTGTCTCTTTTTATATTTATTTCTCAATAAAATTAAAATAAAAACTATTGTATATGTAAATAAGGTACCAAAATTCTTGAAGCCATAGTATTAAAATTATAGTCTTATGTGGGAAGTTTTAAAATTATTTTCTAGTAGTTAACTGACCAAACAGTGTCTCTATGGAATTTATAAAACTTTCAATTGTCTTAACCTGACTGCTATTCTTAAGAAAAAAATACTATATTCAGTGAAAATAAATCCTGTTTCACAAGTACAAATTCAGTGAAGTAATATGGTCAGAGCCAACTGATTTGAAGAAAATTGTGCAGGTATTTATCACTTTTTATGTGGATATTCTTTGACTTACATATTTTCAACTTCAAAAATAACATTCTTTGTGTCTGCCTGATTCATACATTGGACAGAGGAGCATGATAATATAATGAAGTGGAATTTTCTCAAAATATAAAATCACCATTATAGCAACTAAGACAAAATTTCTATCTTGAAATATAGTTTAAGATAATTTCTGCATTAATCCTTACTTTCTCATTCAACTTTTGCTTTAATCCCCATTTTCCTTAATTCACCAGTGTTTTTTGGCCTCATAATCCATATGAAAGCAAAACACTTTCCAAGCTCAGTGTAATTCTGTGTGCTGTGCTTCTATGCAGAATGATTTCTATTCTCAGAGAGTAACTGAAAATCTCTTAATTCTTCAGATATCACTTTCAACAACTATTAAAGTTTGATCACCTTCTACACCTACCGGTACTCTCAAACCATCTGGCAGGGCTACTTGTATTTCTGATGCAAAAGTTCATCTTTTGCTGTGTTTTCCTGGCTAGCAAAGAAAGAAATGGCGATAAAGAGGACCAGGAACAAAGGGCTCAGACTTTTTAGCCAGGGAACACTGGAATGTGAAAAGCAATCTGCTGTATATCACAACATAGGTCTCACTTGTTCCTACTTTGTAATCTGTAGTCCATGTTCTACTGGGGTATAATTCATTCCTAGGTGAAGTATCTATAATAGTCATGACTTTCCTGCTTGCAAAATGTTCTCTGATATGTACAAATGAAAGTGAAGAAAATGTGAATTCAGTCATGAAGAGCCCTAGATTTCCATGCAGTTTTACTGATGACCTGAAATGAAAGAAGAGAAAAGCCTCTTTTTGTTCAAAGCATATTTTCTATTAATCACTCCCATTTTAATCTTTCTAATTCCAATTTCCTACTCACCTCATATTTTATTCTTATCAGTAATTAAAGTAGTTCTTTTCTTTTTCAGCCACAACACAATGGTTTTAGGATGATGGGCCTTAGGTTTCATTAAATAAAAGCTATCTTCCCTTGGGAAATGGAATAGGACTAAAGACACAGGCCTAATCCCAGGAGCTTTTGAGCCAAACCCATAGGAGAGGGAAAGAAGTCTGCATATGCACTTTATATAGCTTTTATAGAGCTCTGGAGCCAGAACAACATTTGATGAGAGAAATCTTTCTGTTGCATATAAGGAAATATTTATGATTCAGCAGCTAATTGGTATTTGAAGTTCAGGTTTCCTTTGTATAAATTCTGATGATACAAAAATATGCTAAATCACTTTCTATTGGCTCACAGAAAATGGCCTTGTCAGAGGGTAGGAATATATACCTCCCTTCCTGCTCTAGAATCCCCATTAAAGGCTAGGGAGGCTCCTTCTATTGGCTGTGGAAGCTGAGGCTGTGACCTGAAAACATAGGATAGAGTCACCATGAGTGGACACTGCTGTCTCAAACCACTTGCTTTTCTGCTCCTCATTGTCTTTTCAGCAGCTCAAGGTAAGCAGAGCCTCTTTCTGGAAGACTAGCTGAGAGACTCAATTGGCTCTAATGCTCTGGGGAGTTATTCTTGGATTATGGAGACAATGCATCTCTGTTGATCATTTGGTTTTGACCAAATGAAATCTTTAGTGACATTGAATACTGAATTTTTTTTCTCTGGGTGTCTGGACTTTTCAAATTTAGCAGTGAGAGGTTGTCACACTACAATATTTTTTTCTCATATTGGCCATACACTGTCTTTTAGGCTCCTCAATAGCACCTACATTCTTAGAGCATGATTAATTTTTAATATTTCCTCTACAATTAATGGCTAATCCAGGACCTCAAGCTAGGTCTATAGTCTATATCTTGTGTTACATTTTTCCTTCCATAATGTTAGGGTTTCTTTTTTTTAACCTAGTAAATTGGCTTCATTGTGTGTGTGTGTGTGTGTGTGTGTGTGTGTGTGTGTGTGTGTGTGTGTAAGTATGTGTGTAAAAGAGACAAGAGAGAGGTAAGAGTTTCAAGGCTAAATATGTTAGCAGGTAGGAATAATTTTGTACAGTAAAAGTTTTTTTTTACATAAGAGACTATATAAATCACTTGTAATGATGCTGAATTTGATAGTGTGTTTATATGTTTATATGATAAGGGCAGATGTATCAACTTTGCTGGCACAAAAAAGCTCTCTCATCATAATCTGTAATTATACCCCAGATAACCCTGCACCTGCAGCCTAAGCCACATTTGAGTCTCATTTTTTACCCCACAAACCCACATTTTAGTTGTTCTGTGATTTGCTGTAATCTTTTTCCAACTCTGGGTTCCGGGCTGAACTCCCTGTTTATTTTCCTTCTTTCCGATCTCACTCTTAGAAATAAACAGTGACACACACAGACAGATAAACAAACAGACACACATACATACACATATGCGTGCACACACACACACACACACACACACACACACACACACTCTGATGTAAGATGTAAGTGTTCATAGATGGATTGGTTGTAACACTGAAGACAGAAAAGGGTCCAGACTTTGAGACATTAGAATATCCCATAAATTTGTCTAATGTCAAATTTCCCCTTCCCTGATGGATAAACTTGTTTCATGCCATTCTAAAGAATGCTTGTTTGTAAGAATACTGTTCTGTGACTGCTTTCAGGATACGTTTTTTCTCATACTTTCCTCAGACCCTATATAAAATTTGATCTTCATGGTGTGCATGGTTTATTGGAATTCTGAATGATAGTGTTTGAGTTCCTGAAAAGAGAAATGCCTTCTGCATACCTCAAAACCCAGATCTTCCTAGTATAAGCACTGGTCCTGGATACTACATAGAGTCAGTCTCAGAACCTCTTCTCTTTATTTTTCTCTGCTACACCTTTGATTGTCATGTATTTCAGTCTCCACAGTGCTGAGATTACAGGAATGTGCCACTATGCCCGGTTTTGGGGGACAGCATGGCATGCCATGTTTTCCACAGTCGGCAAGGTGGCAGTATCAGGGATAGAACTCAGGTCCGTTTACTTTCCTGGCAGGCACTTAGAACATAGAGCTATCTCCTTAGCACAAGCATGGCTTTAATTATCATTTAATACCTTCAACTCACAATTGTAAATCTCTGCCCAGATTTTTTGCACTCAAATTCAAATTTATTTCTCTTTAACTCCTCCACTTCAGATATCACATTAACATATCCCTACCCAATTTTTGATCTCATTTCATTCCATTTTGACCCTAAAAATACTGGCTGCATTCACAGCTCAGGAAAAAAAAAAAAAAACCTTGGAGTGATATTTCACTCTTCTTTTTCTCTCATATCTGTTGTACATCGGTTGGATAAATCCTGTAGTCTTTATTTCCTTACTGCTTTTTCTATGATATATCGTATTTTACCTCTCTGTTTCAAACTCCTTCGATCTGAGGTCTTTCTCCCTTTTCTTTGGGAAATTCTACTCTTCCAAACAAGGACAAGTAAATTACCCAATTTAAAGGAATCATTACTGAGTTAATTTTTTTAAGTTATATATAAACAAGTATTTGTAGCATGCATTGTAGCAAGTGTTTCTAGCAAGTGTATAGCATGTGTTGCTGCATAGTGCTTTAGATGTATTTTATATACTTAAAAAAAGTAAACATTAAATTTGCATTTTGAAACATATTTGTGATTTAGTCTTTGATCCTAAAATAAGTTGCTGAGTTCTTTCTAAGAGTCTTAAAAAAGCAGCAATTTGTTTTATGATTTGAGTTTATATCATGTGTCATCTTATTGGGATAAAATAATATTTTTAAAAATCATTTTAAATTTTATTTTGAAGTAAAAACAAATAAAAGCAAAGACATAAACAATAATAAATGACAAATCATATGGTACAGAATTTTAAAATATGAATAAAAATTTAACAATGGTTGTTATATATTTTCAAGGTCAAATCTGTCATTCAGATTAAGGTATAGGTATGCAAGTTTGGTCAAATAATTAAATATTAATGCTTATTTTCAATAAACCTTAATTTTTTTCTTTTCATTTTTTACATTTCATTTAGATTTATTTTTCAGATGACCACTCAACCTGCTTTTTATTGGTGCTGAGAATAAGACTCAGGACCTTGCACTTGTTAGGAAGGCACTATGCAACTGAGTTATATTTCTGACCCAATCTGCTTTAATAAAGTTTTCATGTGTCCTAAATGAAAGCATATACTCTGTTCATTGTGTAGATATTAAACACTTTTAAAAGGCAATTCTTTCTTAAATTAATTTTATTGAGAAACAAATAGCAATAAGACAGTTTTACAACCTATTAGTAGGAGAGTTTCAATAATTAATAAAAGGCATATTGTTGTCTTTGTAGTTGTTATTCATAGTACAAGATGCAGATATGATATGCTGTCCAAACACTCAGTACAAATCTCTCTTCTCATTGAATTAAGAGAGAATAGCTGGGGCCAGGGAGATAACTCAGTAGAATAAGTGCTTGCCTAGCAAACACAAGGGCCTGAGTTCAATCCCTGGTTCTTCAAAAAAAAAGGGGGGAGAGAGAATAACTGTACATCTGTGCTATTTTGAATATATGGATACAAAATGTTCCTTCATTAATAGGCTTTTTTTCTTTTAGTTTTGTCAGAGAGGGATATTCATTTTCATTTAAATATTGTAGGTGCAAGAATTCAACAAAATAATCCAAAATATTCCAGTAGCCAATAATAATAATGTGTTATCTATAGGACTGGCAATGTCAGAAGTTGTTGACTTGAGCCTTTCACAAGTTCAGTATGTTAATATAGCTTTACTTTTTATACCTCGTTTTTATACTTTTCTGTTGGATAGTTAAGACCAACAAAACAAGACATATATAAAAAATATAACTTTTTTTTTAATCTGACAAGTCAGTCAAATTGCCTCAGGATTTACCCTGAAACCCTGTAAAGCAGTTTGTAGATCTTTGTGAGTGTCAGCCTGATAGATGAGTCATGGCCATTGCTTGATTAATTTGCTGTTTGTAAAAGCCTCAGAAAATGTTTCCTCTCCATGTGACTTTCTTTTGGCACATGCTACATCATTAATCACTTTCCTCTATGGCCCCGTAATGTCCTTGATCAGAAAATTTGGGACACCACTGAGTTACAGGATGTTACAGTACAGGTTCGCTTATGTCCTGAGGCCTCACTGACCTTGGATGGCTAGGGCCAAAGTGTTGACTATCCTTGTGATCCTTCTTTTTCTCTGAGTTTTGATCTGCAAACTTAAGTTGTTTACCATCCTGAAGAGAAGCTTACTGATATAATTACCTTATAAGATAGGCACTTGAGCTTAATTTTATTGTCTGTCTGAATATCAAACATCTTAGACATAGCATGAAAGAGGAATTTTAAATCAAGTATTGATATGACAAACGTTAATTACGTATAGATTGTGAAGAAAAAAATAAAAAAATAAAAAATAGGAACAAACAATTACATATTTTTACACAGAAATTTAGAAATGTAACCATATGCAGCATTGTAGGAGAGTCCTATAATATTTTTTCTTGTCTCCTGTTATCATTTATTACCCTTTAAAAAAAACAATTACTTTAGAGATAGTAAAGCAGTAATTGATATGACGTGAGAAGCAGTACATATTTAGAAGACCAGAATGACAGGCATTCCAAGCATGGCCCTAGTATTACATATTGCTATCTTAAGTGCAGTTGCTTAGTTTACAGGTATAAGCATATATAGTCAGTCCGGGTGAGACTACTACCAATTAACTGCTAGTTTCAAAACCTGCTGAAGATTCTCAGGAATGTTGCTTTAAACATGTTGTGCATTTAAATGTATGGCTTGACCCCTGTTATATTTCCTAACTATTTTCCTTGTCCTCTCTTCATTGTTTAATTCTTCAGTTCTCAGTTTTGTTTTAATCGTGTTATACCTTTAAATATTTATTTCTTCTTTTGAGTTCTTACACTAAATAAACTATTTGATATTTACACATGTATGTCTGGTTTATTTCACATATCAGTATATCTTCAAGTTGCAACCAATTAAATATAAAGGCTTTGAGTTTATCAATTTTTATAGCTGAATAATACTTCATGGTATAAAAATACCAAATCTTTTTCTTTCTTTTTGAAATAATTTTGTTGAAAAACAAATAGCAATGAGACAGTTTCAAAACCAATTACTAGCATAGTTTCAATAATTAATACATTGCATATTGTTGTCTTAGTGGTTATTCATTCTTCTGTATAAGATGCAGACATGATATCCTGTCCCCAGACACTATTAGAAGAAATCTCTATTCATTGAATTAAGAGAATGCAGCTCTATGTCTATCCTATTTTGAATAAAATGATACAAAATTGTCGTTTATCTGCATTCCATTTCTTGTTCATTTTTGTAAGAGAAGAGTATTCTATTGTCATTGAAATATTGTATGTCTGTGAATTCAGCACAATATTACAATATAGTCCAGTAGTCCATAATAGTAGGGGTGGTCTGTAGGACTGGCAATGTCAGAAGTTCTTGACTTGAGCCTTTTACAGCTCAGCATATTAATATGGCTTTACTTTTTATACTTATCTGCTGGATGTTTAATGCTAAGATGAAGGAAACCTATAGAGCAAGAAATGTAACTTTTGTATCTGATAAAATCAGTGAAATCTCCTGAGGATTTATCCAGAAACCCTCTACCACAGTTTGCAGAGCCTTTGTCAATATCAGCAATGTGAGTGAGTCATGGCTTTGCTTGACTAGTTTGTTCACTGTGAAAGCCTGAGAGAATGATTTCTGCCCAGGAGTCTCTCCTTAGGCACACTTTACATAATCTGTCACTTTCCTCTGTGGCCCCATAATTTCCTTGATCAGAAAATTTGTGACACAACTAAGTTCCAGTACAGGTTCTCCTATGTCCTGAGTCCTCACTGACTTTGAAAAGCTAGGACTAAAATGCTGGCTGTTCTTCCAGCCCTTCTTTTTCTTTAATTTTTGGTCTGTAAATTTTGGTTGTTAATAGTTCAGAAGAGATCCTTATTATTTTAAGGTTCATACAACATAGGCAGTTGAGTTTAATTTCACTATCTGTCTGAGTACCAAACATCTTTGACATAACACGGAACAGGTATTTTCCCTCATGTATTGATGTGTTAAACTTAAGTCGCTGCAGAATGTGAAGAAAACAATAAAAAATAAAATATTGTTTTAAAAAATAGGAATAGTTACATATTTTTACACAGAAATTTAGAAATCTAACCATATGCAGCATTTTAGCAGGATATTCCTATGACAGTTTTTTCTTGTCACTTGTTTTCATTTGTTACCCTTTTTTTAAACAAACATTTTCTTGAGAGACAGTATGGCAGTAATTGGTATGTAATGACAAGCAGTACATATTTAGAAGACCAGAATGACAGGTGTTTTAAGCATGACTCTAGTATTACACATTGATTTCTTCAGTGCAGTGGCTTAGTTCATAGATATCAGCATGTAGAGTTAGTCAAGTTGAGAATTCTACCAATTAACTGCTAGTTTCAAAAACATGCTGAAGATTCTCAGAATCATTGCCTTACCCATCTTGTGAATATAAATGTATGACTTTTCCCTGTCATGTTTCCTAGCTTTTCTCCTTGCCTTTTCTTCATTTACTAATCCTCAAGTTCTCTCTTCCCTTTTAATTGCATTACAACATTCTATTTTTATTTCATCTTTTAAGTTCTTATACTAGGGAGATAGTGTGATATTTACACATGTAGGTCTGTTTGTTTCACTTATGAATATATCTTCAAGTATATATTCCTCTGGGGATATTTTCAGTAGGGGCATAGCTGGGTTGAATGGACTGTTCAGTTGTAATTTTTAAAGAGTATCCACACTGATTTGTATAATGGTTGAACCAGTCTACATTCCCACCAACAGTGGAGAAGGTTTCTTTTTTCTCCATGGCCACTCCAACATTTTTTTGTTGGTTGATTTCTTTATGATAGCCATTCTTTCTGTGGTGAGATGGTATCTCAGTGCTGATTTATATGCATTTTGTGGATGGCTAGTGAGTGATGTGAACATTTTTTCATATATTTCTTCTCTTCTATAATTTCTTCTTGTGAAAAGTGTGTGTTCTTCTCGGATGCCCATTTCTGGATTGGGTCCTTAAATTTTGGGGCCCTGAATTTTTTTAGTTCTTTATGAATTATAAAGTGAAAACCTTTTTCTGACTACTTATTTGTCAAGAGTTTTTCCAGATTTGCGTTTTGTCTTTTCACTTTGTTGCTATT
Source organism: Octodon degus (assembly GCF_000260255.1). Classification (NCBI taxonomy): domain Eukaryota; kingdom Metazoa; phylum Chordata; class Mammalia; order Rodentia; family Octodontidae; genus Octodon; species Octodon degus. Next base: position 1,787,393 of record NW_004524868.1, on the reverse strand, counting down.
ATTTTTTTTGATGTGCAAGAACTTCTCAATAAGAGAAGATTGCAGTTGTTAATTCTTTCAAGTATTACACGTGCAATTTGATTTTTGCTCATGAACTGTTTGCCTATCCCTATGTCTTCAAGAGTTACTCCTACTTTTTATTCCAGGAGATTTAGTGTTTGTTTTTTAAGGTTTCGATCTTTAATCCACTTTGACTATAATTTAATGCATGGTGATAGAGCTGGTTCAAGTTTTAGTATTTGGCATGTTGACAACCAGGTTCTCCAGCATCATTTGTTAAAATCTTTCTTCCAGTAAGTATTTTTGTTCCCTTTGTCGAAGGTCAGATGACTGAATGTGTTCATATAGGCTTCAGCATCTTGTATTGTATTCAACTGATCCTCAGGTGTATTTTGTTGACAATACCATGCTTATTTTATCACAGTAGCTTTTTAGCATAATTTCAATTCAGGAACTGTAATACCTCTTGCCTTGTCTTTGTTGCCCAGCATTGCCTTTTGTATTATAGGTTTTTTCTTGCTCCAAATAAATTTTAGGAACAATTTCTCTAGTTCTGTGAGGTATACTTATGGTTGTTTGATAGGGATCACATTAAATGTGTACAACAATTGTGGGAGTATGTCCGTCTTCACAATGTTGGTTCTTCCTATGAATGAACAGGGAATATCTTTCCATTTTCTGAAATCCTCCATGATCGCTTCAGAATACTGTAATTTTCATTAAATAAATCTTTGACTTGTTTAATTAGATTATTTCCAAGGTATTTCCTTTTCCATGATACTATTGTAAAAGACATTGTTTCTCTGTTTTCCCTCTCAGTGTGTTTGCTGTATGTGTAGAGGAGTGCTACTGACTTTTCTGTATTGACTTTGTTTCTTGTTATGCTAATGAATTTGTATTTTAATTCCAGTAGTTTCTTGGTGGGTTATTTTTGGGTATTCCACATAAAGTGTCATGTCATCTTCAAAAAAATGATAGTTTAACTTCTTCTTTACCTATTCTTATTTCTTTTATTACTCTTTCTTGTCTAATGGCTCTAACAAAAGACTCCAGAACTATATTGAGTACAAGTGGTGGTAGAGGACATCCTTGTCTTGTACCAGATCTGAGAATAAATTATTTTAGTGGTTCCCCATTTAGCATTTTGTTAGCCATTGGGTCATAAGTGGCTTTTATCAAATTGAAGTAGAGGCCATCTATTCCAATTTCCTGTAGGACTTTGAAAATGAATGAGTGTTGGACTTTGTCAAAAGTATTTTCTCCCTCAGTTGAGATCATCGTGTGGTTTTTAGTTTCCACTTTATTGATATAATGCATTACATTTTGCGATTTGCGTTTATTGAAAGATCTTTTTATTATTGGGATGAATCCTACCTGGTCAGGGTTTATAATCCTTTTGCAAATTTGTCATATTGTATTTGGTAAGATTTTAGCATTCATGTTCATGAGAGATATTGGCCTATAGTTGTCTTTCTTAGTTGCTTCTTTCCCTGCTTTTCATATCAGTATAATATTTGTCTCCAAGAATGACTTTGGGTGGATTTCTTCCTTTTCAATTTCAGTGGAGAGTTTGTGGTGCATATGGATTATATCATCTGTAAATTTCTTGTAGAAATCAGCTGTGAATCCATCAGGAACTGGACTTTTCTTTGTCGGTAGGTTTTTTCTTTTTCATTACATTTCATGTTTCTTTGGCTGTTATTGGGTTATTGAGAGTTGTTATATCTTCATTCAATTTCGGTAATTTGTACCTCTCTAGGATTCTGTTCCTTTCTCCTGTGTCTTTTATTTTGTGAGAGTAAAGATTCTCAAAATAGCTATTGATTATGTTCTGAATTTCCACTGGGTCTGTGGTAATTACACCTTTTTATTTCTTATTGCTTGTAGTTGAATTTTTTCTTCTTTTTGATCAGGTTAGCTAGGGACTTATCAATTTCATTTAATGTTTCACAGAACCAGCTTTTTGATTCAATAATTTTTTGAACTGTTTTCTTCATCTCAATTGAATTAATTTCTGCTCTAAACTTTATGATTTATTGCCAACTTTGGGCTTTGGGTTTGGTTTGCTCTTCCTTTTCTAGATGTTCATGGTGTAGCTTTTTGATGTTTATTTGTTCCTCTTCTGTTTTCCTAATGTGTGAGTTCGCAGTTATAAATTTCACTCTTAGAACTGCTCTCATCACATCCCATAAAGTGTGATAATATATGCTTGCATTTTGATTGAATGATAGATATTGTTTGATTTCTTGTTTAATTTCATCTGTGGCCCATTGGTTGCTGAGTAGGGTGTTGTTTAATTTTCACGTATTTATGGGGTTTGTCTGCTTTTTTTGTCATTTATTTCCAGTTTCATTGCAGTACGGTCAGATAATATTCATGGGATAAATTATGTTTTCTTGTATATACTTAAGCATGACATATGGAGTAGTATGTGGTCTGTATTAGAAAATGATCCATGTGTAGCCTAAAAAAATGTGTATTCAGCTGTCATTGTTTGGAACTATCTGCAAATGCCAACTAAGTCCATTTGTTTTTAGATTTTATTCACTTCTGATACTTCTTTTCTGGATTTTTGTCTGCTTGACCTATCTTTTTGGGATAAAGCAGTGTTTAGTTCTTCTGTCAAGATTGTGGTATTAGATATTATATTTTTCATGTCCATTAAGATTTTTTTTATATAGTTGAATTCTCCTTTGCTTGGTGTGTACATAATTGTTTTACCTATTCTCCTTGAAATTTTCGCCTAATAAGTGTATAGTGGCTTTCTTTGTTTGATCATTCTAGTTTTGAAGTTGAGATTGTCTGAGAATAGTCTTGCTATCCCTGTTTTTTTATGAGGTGCTAGGGCATGTAGTATTGTTTTCCATCCTTTGACTTTTAGCCTATGTATTTCTTCATGAGTTAAATGTGTGTCTTGTATACAGTATATTATTCGATGTTGTTTCCTAATCTACTGTGCCAGTCTATTTCTCTTAATTGGTGAATTGAGTTCATTTACATTGATGGTTACAATTTAGATGCATTGACTTATGATCAATACATTATTTACCTGCTCTTGTTTACTCTTTTTTCTCCATGTTTAATTGTTTGCCCTAATTAGCTGGCTTTTTTCATTCTTGTTCATGGAGTTCTGATTATTTTTGTTCTTTTTAGAGTATGTTTCAGTGGTCTGTGTAGGGTTGCCTTTGTTATCATGAAATTCTTTAGTTGTTTATTGTCATGGAAGTATTTCACTTCTCCATCAAACTTGAAAGAGTTTTACTGCAGAGTAGCCTGAAGTAGAATTTGTTTTCATAGAGGACTTGACGTTCTCTGCTCTGCTCTTTTTGCTTTTGCCTTCATGGTTTGTGAAGAGAAGTCTGCCATTTTTCTGATGGATTTTCCTTTAAATGTGATCTGTTTCTTTTCTCTAGTGGCTTTCAGTGTAGTTTTCTTGTGCTGGATATCTGGACAGTGGAACATTATATGTCTTGTTGTGTTTTTAATTGGGTTGATGCTATTTGGGTTTCTATATACTTCAATTAACTGAATGTCAGATTTTTCCCCATATTTGGGAAATTTCCTGTTATTACTTCTGTCCATATTCTTTTTATATCAATTGTATTGATTCCTTTCTCATTGATGCCTATTAGTCTCACATTGTTCATCTTTGCATCATCTTGCAGGTGATGAGTTAATCCTTCCTGCACCCTAGTTGTTTTTAAGAGATCTTTTCTTAACTTTACACTAGCTGCAAAGGTGTCTTCAAGACCTGAAACTCTATGTTTACTTTCATTCATACCGTTTTGCAAGCTTGTGATGGAGATTTTAAATTCCTCTTTATCTCTTTTACTCCACTTCATACAATGTGTTTCTTTCCTATATTGCTCATTCAAGGATTGCATCTTTTTTTCTAATCTCTCTTTTCTTTATCAGTATATTCTTGAGAAACAGTTGATATTTCTTTCATTATAGTTATCCTTTCTTTTTTTCTTCAGGGAATTTTTTTTTTCGGAAATAGGGATTGAACTCAGGCCCTTGGGCTTGACAGACAAGTGTTTATTCTACTGAGCCATTTCCCAGCTCCATTCAGGGATTATTTCTATCTGATTTCCTCTATATGTTTCTGTTTGATTCTTTACTTCAGACACTATCAATTCAGAGATTTCTGTGTGTTTTTCTTTTTCTAGAGGATTTTCTGATCTGATTAGATCAATACATTTCTACAGTTGTTTCTTTATTTCAGACACTATTAATTGTGATATTTCAGCTCTGTGTTTCCCAATTTCCTCCGTGCTAGTGTCTTCTTCCCTTGTTCCTGGTAGGCTCAGGGCCTGAGATTGCATTTTGCTCCTTTTCTTTGTAATTTTGTATAGCACTCTCTTCTGACCTGTGGTGTAAAGTTTTCTTGCTATTATAACCTTAGTGCCTACTGAAATTCAGGTGCAGATCTACAAAGTTTGAATTCATCCCGTTGTCCCTGATTTGGGAAAGGCTGCTGTGCTCATATTCTTTATGCCACAGCATTGGAGATGAAACTGTTGTGCTCCTCTGGCAAGATGTCCTTGTCCCAGACTAGCTGTGTTGTTTTGGCCCGTGGCCTCTCTGCAGGGACTTCAGCTGCAGAGTTTTGCCCCAGGCTTTTATTCCAGGTCTTGGCTGGGTCTGCCGGGGTCTAGAGGACAAGACAGAAGGACTCACTCACAAGTGGGCCTGGGCTGCATCCAGAGAGATTCAGCAAGCAAAGGAGAGAGCAGAAGCTCTCCCACACACCCTCTGGTCCTGGGTTTGGGTTGGGTCTGGAGGTTTCCGGAGGGTGAGGTGGAAGCTCACTCACATGCAGGGCTTGGGCTGTGTCTGGAGTGTCCAGCAGGCACAGGGTAGTGTGGAAGCTCTCTCACACACTCACACAGACTTGGTCTGAGTCTGGAGGGGGCCAGAGAGTGTGGCAGAAGTTCTCACTCCTTAGCTGGGCCTAGATTGGTTCTGGGGGGGTGCAGTGGGTGCAGGGGAGTGCTCTCCCACACACTTTCAGGGCCTGGGCTTGGACTGAGTTTGGATGGGTCCCGAGAGCGCAGCCTAAGTTTTCACTCATATGCCAGGCCTGGGCTGTGTCTAGAGGGGTGCAGGGGGTGCAGGGATGCTCAGAAGTTCTCCCGCACACTCTCTGCTCCTGGGCTTGGGCTGGGTCTGGAGTGGCCCCAATAGCATGGCCAAAGTTTGTCACTCACAGGCTGGGCCTGAGCTGGGGTCCAAGCAGCCCCTAAGTATGTTCTTTTGTTTGTGTGTATTTGTGTACATCCTCTTCAATTTCTTTCATCAATAGTTTATATTTTGCATTGTAGAAATTGTTCCTTCTTTTGGTTAAAGTAGTCTCAAGGGTTTTGATATTTATTTATTTATTT
>NW_004524868.1:1774978-1781859 GCF_000260255.1 Octodon degus | reverse complement strand
TGGGGGATTGAACCGCGGTCCCTGATGCTTTGCCAAGCTTGTTCTAAGTAGGTGCTTTAGACCACTGAGCCATCTCTCCAGCCCCGATATTTATTTTTAAAATGGCACATTTTCATGCCATGATAGGAAGCAATCTTCCAGATGCATTAATTAGTAAATAAAGCATCATGCAGAATATATAAATATTTTAGTATGATTTGTACAAAAAGAAAAATTGAAGTATTAAAATGATTGTACATGTTTATCGTATCTCTTCAAGCTTACAAGAAATCTAGCAATAGTGATTTGGAGAGTACAGAAAAGTGATTCTTATAGTTAGAGATAGGAGAAATAATTTGTAGTGTATCATTTTGCACTTTGTGGTTTAAAAATTTTATTTTTTTAAAGAGTAGAAAACAAAAACTAAATTCAGAACAAATAGCAGCAACAAAGACAGAAATATAATAATGAACAACAATACATATTGTACAGAATTTCAAAAGAAGAACAAAAATTAACAATGGTTGTATTATGTATTTTACTTATCAAATCTGTTGGTCAGATTAATAGATATAGGTATGAAAGAATAATTTAAGAGTCAAAAGAAGATGCAAAACTAGTGCAGAATAGATAATATATCATTCAATGAGTTTTTAAGTGATAATATCGTGCATAAACCTGGTACATTTTTAGAGCCAAGAAATCTGAATTAGTGTAATATTAATATTGCTATTGTAATTATTACAACATATTCACAATGCAGATTAATGAGTTTGATTCCGATTTTTCTAAATATGTGACTATCTACTTTTCTCTCCTTTTTCCTCTCCTTGTTCCTGCTGTTATCTTTTGTATCATCTTTGTTTTATTCTGCATTATGTAGATGGGAAAACTTGTAATATCTGACTGTTAATCTGGCTTACTTTACATACTATGATGCACTCCAGTTCTATCTATTTTCTTGTAGATGTCATGATATAATTTACTATGGCTGAATCATAGTCCCTTGTTTATACCATCTTTTCTTTATTCATTTACATACCGACAGACTCCAAGGCCGATTTCATAACCTGAACTCTATAAAAGCACTGTGATAAACATGAGTATACATATATCTATTTCACGTGAAGCTATCTCTTTCACTGTGATTCCTTTGGGAATATAGCTAAGAGAGCTATTGCTGGTTAAGTTTTTACTTGTATATTTAATCTTTTGAGGAGCCTTCCTACTAACTTCTATAGTGGTTGCACTAATTTACATTTCTTCTAACAGTTCATAAGGACTTTTCTTTGTGTCCTTGCAATCATTTACTATTTATTTTCTTTATGTTTTTCTGATTTTTGTGTAAGAATCACGTATTTTGATCTCTCTCTCTCCCTCTCTGTCCCTCTGTCTCCATGTCTCTTTTTGTGTCTGTGTCTCTCTGTGTGTGTCTGTTTGTGTGTCCGTGTCTGTTAGTCTGTCTGTCTCTATTCCTTTACTTCCTTGTTCTTTTCTTCTTTTGAGTCAGGCCTTGCTCTGCACTGTAGTTTGGCCTTGAACTTTCTTATGTAGCCCAGGCTGGGTTCAATTTCACAGCAATCCACCCTTCTCTGCCTCTTGAGTGATGGGATTATAGGCATGTGCCCGCATTGCCAGCTGATTCTGCCTTTTTTGTATGCTCAAAAATATTGTACTTTTAGTATATTTATTGGCTGTTTGTGCTTCTTTTGAGAAGTGTATGAAATATTTTCCCAGAAACTGGGGAGACAGGGTCCAGGGAGATGGTTCAGTAGAATAAACGCATCCCTGGCAAGTGCAAGGGCCTGAATTCAATCCCTGGTTCTGAAAAAAAAAAGAAGCTGGGGAGATAGTTCAGCACCCAGAACTGGGGAGGCTGAGGTAGAAGGATCACTATGAATCTGAACTGCAAAGAGAGACTTGTACCAAAATTTTTAATTATTTTTTATATGTTCCTATTATTATGTCAAAGGTTCAGGGCTTATATTTAGATCCTTTTTTATTTTCATTGCAATATTTTATTCTTTTTTTTCAAAATTTTATTGAAAAACAGATAGCAATGAGACAGTTTCAAATCAAATTGGAAGTACAGATTCAACAAATAACACACTGCATATATTCTTCTTAGTGATTAATTGCTGTACAAGATGTGGACTTGAGATCCTATTTACAAGCACCATTAGAACAAATCATTCTATTCATTAAGAGAATTCTACTATATATCTAGCCTAACCACTTTGAATACACAGATACAAAATGGACATTCATCTGTATACCCCATTTTTTCTAAGTTCCGTTATTGAATATTATAGGTGTGTAAACTCAGCAAAATATTCTAAAAGAGTCCAGTAGCCCATAATAGCATTGGGTCTTCTGTTTAACTGGCAATGTCAGAAATTATTGACCTGAGTGCCCCTATATTTAGATATTGACCTATGTTTTGAATTGATTTTTGGAAAAGATGAGAATTAGGGATTCAAATTCATTCCTTTTTTGATGGATATCCAGTTTTCTCAGCACCATTTATTTGTTGAAGAGGTTTTCTTTCCTGTACCGTACATTTGATCTTTGCTCAAGAATTTTATGGCTTTGAGTGTGTTTATTCCTGGGTTCTTTATTTTATTCCATTATGTAATATGTTTATTCCTATGCCATAACTATGTTGTTTTGTTGCAAAGGCTGTATGATACATATGAATATTAGGTATTATAATGCCTCTAGTATCTCTCTCTCTCTCTCTCTCTCTCTCTCTCTCTCTCTCTCTCTCTGAATTGCTTAGATTATTTGGTATATTTTGTGTTTCTTTATGAATGTTATAGGTATTTTTGGCAAATTTCGTGAAAAATGTCATTGGTATTTTGATGGGAATTGAACTGAACTTATAGCTTTCTTTGGACAGTATAAACATTATAATAATTACCCCAGCCCGTGAATATGCAGGTTCTTTAAATCTTCTAGTATTTTCTTCACTTCTTTATTTATATGCCAAAACATGGCATCCAGATGCCTGACACTGACCAAAGATCTACATGGTGCTGTACATGAATCCAAGGTAAACCCTGAGGGGATTTTACTGACCTTGTTAGATAGCAAAAGTTACATTTTTAGTTATACAGATCTTGCTTTAATGTGGTCTTAACCATCCAGGAGAAAAGTGTAACCATGAGGTATATAAAGTAAAGCTATACTAATATACTTAGCTATAAAAGGCTCAAGTCAACAACTTCTGACAATTACTTGTTCTGCTGATAACTCACTACCGTTATGAACTATTGGACTATATTAGGTTATTTTGCTGAATTCACGTACCTACAATCTTTGGACTGCAGTCAAGTGTGAAAAGGTTCTTTAAAGACTTCTCCAAATACAGCTTCTCTAATTGCAATGGAACATCCATCTCTGACAAAAAAAAAATGAAGAATGTTGGAGCCATGGAAGCTAGGAAATGGATCAAATGTGTGTAGGTAGGACTAGGCCTCAGTGCTTAAAGCAAACAATCTTCCTCAGCCCTGAGATAAACATCCTGTCTGGTTAAGGTCAGCTAGGCAACCTTGTGTCACATGTTACTAACTTTGCAAAAATATAAATAAAGGATTGTTTTGCTGTGAAAAAAGAAAAAGAAATAAAAATATGTATACACAAGATAGGACAGATATAGTTACTTTCTTTTAGTTCATTGAGAAGAAAGTCTTGTACTAATACTGTTTAGACAAGACATCATGTCCTCATCTTGTCCTCTGAATAACTACTACAGAGACATATGCAATGTATTAATTATTGTAACGATCCTCCAAACATGTTTTGAAACTGTTGCATTGCTATTTTATTTTTTTCTCATTAAAATGAATTAAAAAGGCTATTCATCTCTTAACTAGAACCAGGACTCTATAATTTAATTATCATGTATTAAATATGTATATATTAATATGATGCACTGTCCATAATACTTTGGGGAATATACCAAACAGTGATATATCTACATGAAGTGGCATCTTTGTTTTCATTTACAAAAATCCATGGTAATTTACATACTGGCTGTAGCAGTTTACATTTCCACCAACAAGGTAGGTTTTTATTTCTACCTTTGTTCTCCAGAATTTATTGTTGTTATAAATTTATTTCTGTGTTCTTGATAATAGCAATTCTGAAAGGAATGAGTTGGAATATATATATTTTTTCTCTTTTTTTCTTTCTTTTTTTTATCATGCCAATTGCTCATTCCATTTGAAGTTTGTTTTCCTGATTACTAGTTGTGTATTGAAAGGAAACATTAATATTTAAATTTCCTTTCCTTTCTTTTTAACATTTTTAAAAATCAATTTTGCATGCATATATGTAATAATCTTAACCACTAATTTTAAGACAACAATATGCAATATAAAAATCATGGTTGCATTATCATGTTATTTAGTTAAATTCTGTATCATTTTCAGTTAAAAATATCTTTTCCCTTAAAAAATGGAAATATTTTGTTTTACATGTACCAATTTCCCAAAATGCATGTCATAATTGTGTACTGTAAATATGTACTAATTAAAAATAAAATTTTTTTAAAAGGAAATAAGAATTGTTGATAAAAGTAAAGCATGTATCAAAATGTATGATTTAGCCAAAAACGTTGTGTCTATAAGGCATTTTTATCCAACAGATACAAATATAGGGGTGAGGCTAGGTGGCATTGTACCCTGCTAGTGCTTGAGTTTTAGAATTTTTGAGATTAAATCTCTAAGTTTTCTGTAAAATTCATCTGTGAATCCATCAGGACCTGGGCTTTTCTTTGTTAGTAAGTTTTTGATTAAATTTTCAAATTCATTGGCTGATTCTGGGTTATCAGAGTTTTTATATTTTTTAATTCCATTTTGGTAATTTGTTTCTATCTTTCTAGGAATCTGTTCATTTCTTCTGTCTTCAGTTCTGTGAGAGTAAAGATTTTCAAAATAGCTATTGATGATCTTCTGAATTTCCATAGAATCTGTAGTAATTTCTGCCTTTTCTTTCTTTATTGCTTGGGTTTGAGTTATTTCTTTCGTCTTTTTGCTGCAGTTGGCTGGCGATTTATCATTTCAATATAATCTTTAAAGGAACCAATTTTCAGTTTATTGATTCTATGCATTGTTTTATTTGTCCCAATTGCATTAATTTCTGCTCTAATCTTAATAATTTCTTACTATATCTGCGTTTTAGGCTTGATTTGCTCTCCTTTCTCTAAAAGATTTAGGTGCAGCATCGGTATTTATTTACTCTTCTTCTGTTTTCCTAAATGCATAAATTTCCTTCTGAGAACTGTTTTCATTGCATCCCAAAAATTCTGGTAAGTTGTGTTTGAATTTTCATTGGATTGTAGATATTACTTAATTTCTTCTTCTCTCTCTCTCTCTCTCTCTCTCTCTCTCTCTCTCTCTCTTTCTTTCACCAGCTCTTCCCACCCTGATGGTGGGGCTGACACAATGTATGGTGCTGGATATAGAACTGCAGTCCCTTGTACCTGTTTAAGCTTTCATAAGCAGCTGCTTGAGACCACTGAGCTATCTTGCCAGCCCACTTTAATTTCTTTAGTTTTATCTGTAACTGATTGGTTGCTAAGCAGAATAACATTTAATTTTAATTTCCATATGTTTATGGATTCTTTTGTCATTTATTTCCAGTTTCATTGCCCTGTGGTCAGATAAAATGCATGGGATACATTCTGTTTTCTTGCATTTCCTTAAGCATGATCTATGGATTAGTATGTGGTATATTTTAGAAAATGACCCATGTGCAGTTCATAAAACATGTGTAGGAGTCCCAGCCGAGGTCCGGTGAGTGTGTGGGACAGTTTCCAGCTACCCTTCACCTGCGGGACCTACTACTGGACCCAGCCCAGGAGCAGAGTAGGTGAGACCCTCTTCCACCCCCTTAGGACTCCCCCCACCACTCCGTAGCACCTCGCAAACCCCGTCCGCCCAGTAGGAATTTCTGCTGTGTTCTGGAAAACACAAGACCCAGTCCCAGCCCAGGTCCAGGGAGTGTGTGGGAGAGCTTCTGGCTAACCTGTGTCTGTGGGACATATTACTGGTCCCAGCCCAGGTGCAGCATGGGTCAGACCCTCTTTCACCTTCTGGGGATGCCCCCCACCACTCCGCGGCACTTCCCCACCGCACCCACAGAGTAGGAATTTCTGTCTCATTCCAGGAACATCCAGACCAAGTCCTAGCCAGGCCCAGTGAGTGTGTGGGAGAGGGGCCTCTCCCCTCTACTCCAACTTGTCCCCTCCAAGCTCAGCTCAGGCCTGGCATACAGGCATGAGGTGTAACCCTGTATCTGCAATGCCTGCAGAGAGGGTAGAGGATAGAATCAACCAGCTAGTCCAGGAGCAGAAAATATTGCCAGAGGGGAGCAACAAGTTCATCCTCAAGGGCAGCAGCAGGAAGGTGCAGAGGACAGCAGCCAGACAGAAGCCAGGCACAGCTGAATAAATTTAATCATTTTAGATCTGCACCTTCAGTACATGCTAAGGAACTTCAGTACATGCTAAGGTTATAACTACAACAAAGATCTAAAACAGAGGTCAGAAGACAGTGCTACACAAAATGATGAGAAGGAACAAAATGCAATCTCAGAAACCAAGCCCAACCATAACAAGTGCAGAGGACACTAAAACGGAACAAATTGGGAATCACACAGCTAAAAGCAATGAATGAATGGCTTCTGAAATAAAAAAACAAAAACAAAACAACAACAACAAAAAAAACAGCTGCAGAAAGATATAGAGGAACTCAGATTGGAAATAAAAAAAGAAATCCCTGAATTAAAAACATCTGCAGTAAAGAATCAAATGCAGAAATATATGAAGGAAATCCAATGCCCATCCAGAATAAGTGTGGAGGACACTAGTTCAGCACAAATACATGAATTAATAGCGT
>NW_004524868.1:1756179-1770674 GCF_000260255.1 Octodon degus | reverse complement strand
TCTCAATCACAAGCTTGCGAAACCATTTAAATGAATGTGAAGACAGAGTTTCAGATCTTGAAGATTCTGGTGCAGCTAGTGAAAAGGTAAGAAAGGATCTCTTAAAAACAACGAGGATGCAGAAAAGAATAATCCATCACCTGCAAGATGATGCAAAGATGAACAATGTGAGACTAATAGGCCTCAATGAGAAAGAAGGAGACCATACAAATGACATTAAAAAAATATGGGCGGAAGTAATAGCACAAAACTTCCCAAATATGAGGAAACAATCTGACATTCAGGTAACTGAAGCATATAGAAAGCCAAGTAACATCAACCCAATGAAAAAGAAGAGACATATAAAATAGTCAAGATCCCAGAAATTCAGCACAAGCATAGTACACTGAAGGCCATTAGAGAAAAGAAGCAGATCACATTCAAAGGAAAACACATCAGATGTATGGCTGACTTCTCTTCATAAACCATGCAGGCAAGAAGAGCATGGAGCAGAGTACTTCAAGTTTCTATGAAAAAATATTACAGCCCAGACTACTATATCCTGCAAAACTCTCTTTCAAGTTTGATGGAGAAGTGAAATGCTTTCATGACAAAGAACAGCTAAAGAATTTAATGATGACAAAGCCAACCCTACACAGGCTATAGAAAGATATTCTAGAGTTGGACCAAAATGATCAGAACTCCATGAATGAGATGAGAGGCAACCAACTAAATAGGGCAAGCAACTAAAACCAGGAGAAAAAGGAGTAAACGACTACAGGTAAATAACATGTCAATCATAAGTCAATACATCTCAATTATATCCATCAATGTAAATGGACTCAATTCACCAATTAATAGAAATAGACTGGCACATGGTTTATGAAACAAAATCCAACAATATGCTGTATAGAAGAAAAACATTTAATTCATAAAGATATTCAGAGGCTAAAAGTCAAAGGATGGAACACAGTACTACATGCCCCAGCACCTCAGCAAATGTAGGGGTAACAATACTATTCTCAGACAGTCTCAACTTCAAACCAACAATGATCAAGAAAATAAAGCAGGTCAATATATACTGGTTAGAGAAAAATTCAAGAGGAAGAAGTAACGCTCATAAATATGTATGCACCAAACATGGGAGCAGCCAACTATATAAAATAAATCTAATGGACATGAAAAATCTAATATTCAATACCACAATTTTAACAAGAGACCTTATCACCCCCTTATATCCAAAATAAAGGTCAACAAGACAAAAACTTAGCAAAGAAATAACAGAACTGAACTAGAGTTTGAAACAAATGGACTTGGTGGACATATACAGAGTATTCCACCCAAACACAGCTGAATACACATTTTTCTCAGCTGCACATGGGTCATTTTCTTAAATAGAACACATACTGGTCCACAGGTCATGCTTAAGTATATGAACGAAAACAGAAATTGTTCCATGCACATTATCTGACCACAGTGCAATGAAAGTGGAAATAAATGACAAAAGAAGCCAGAAAAAAACCTTAAAATACATGGAAATTAAATGACACTCTACTCAGCAACCAATGGGTAACAGAGGAAATTGAACAAGAAATTCAAAATATCTACAATTCAATGAAATTTCAAGCACACCTTATCGTAATTTATGGGATATGATGAAAGAAGTTCTCAGAGGGAATTTCATAGCTCTGAACTCACACTTTCGGAAAACAGAATGGGAAAAATAACTACCCTAATGCTGCACCTTCAACAACTAGAAAAGGAAGAGCAAACCAAACTCAGAGCCCAAAGACAGGAGGAAATCGTAAAGATTAGAGTAGAAATTAATTCAATTGAGATCAAGAAAACAATTCAAAGAATTAAAAAAGCAAAAAGCTGGTTCTTTGAAATATTAAATAAAATCAATAAGCTCCTAGCTAACCTCATCAAACAGAGGAAAGAAAAAATTCAAATACAAGCAATAAGGAATGAAAAAGGTGTAATTTCCACAGACTCAGAGGAAATTCAGAAGATTATCAATAGTTACTTTGAGAATCTTTACTCTCACAGAATAGAAGACAAAGAAGAAATGGACGGATTCCTAGAAATGTAGAAATTACCACAACTGAATCGACAAGACATAACCACTCTCAGTAGCCCAATAACAGACAATGAAATACAAGATGTAATTAAAAACATACCAGCAAAGAAAAGTCCAGGTCCGGATGGAATCACAGCTGTATTCTATAAGACATTTATAGAAGATGTATTCCCTATACTCCTCAAACTCTTCCATGAAATTGAAAAGTAAGCAATCCCCCCAAAATTATTCCTGGAGGCAAGTATTATAATGATACCAAAACCAGGGAAAGATGCAAGTAAGAAAGAGATTTATAGGCAGAACTCCCTCATGAACATAGATACCAAAATCCTCAATAAAATCCTAGCAAATAGAATACAGCAATCATCAAAAAGATCACACACTATGACCAGGTAGGCTTCATCCCAGGGACGCAAGGATGGTTCAATAATTGAAAATCTATATATGTAATACACTACATCAATAGAGCAAAAACTAAAAACCACATGATCATCTCCATTGATGCAGAAAAGGCTTTTGATAAAGTCGAACACTCATTCATGTTCAAAGTTCTACAGAGAATTGGAATAGATGGCCTCTACTTCAATCTGGTAAAAGCCATTTATGAAAATCCAACAGCTAACATAATTCTAAATGGAGAAAAATGAAATCTTTTACTCTTAGATCTGGTACAAGGATGTCCTCTATCACCACTCCTATTCAATATAGTTCTCAAATCATTAGCTACAGCCATTAGACAAGAGAAAGAATTAAAAGGAATAAGAATAGGCAAAGAAGAAGTTAAATTATCTTTATTTGCAAAGACATGATACTTTACTTGGAAGACCCAAAAAACTCCACCAAGAAGCTACTAGAATTAATACAGAAATTCAGTAGCAGAGCAGGTTATAAAGTCAATACCCAAAAGTCAATAGCATTCCTCTACACAGACAATAAACACACTGAGAGGGAAATTATAGAAACAATACCTTTGAAAATAGCACCGAGGAAAGTCCAATACCTTGGAATTAATCTAACTGAAGAAGTCAAAGATCTTTTCAAGAAAAATTACAATACACTGAAAAAAGAGATCTTAAAGGATTTCAGAAAATGGAGAGATATTCCATGCTCCTGAATAGGAAGAACCAACATTGTGAAGATGGCCTAACTCCCAAAATTGCGGTACAGATTTCATGCAATCCCTATCAGACAACAACCGACATACCTCACAGACCTAGAGAAATCATCTCGAAAATATATCTGGAGCCAGAAAAGACCTAGAATAGCAAAGGCAATTATCATCAATAAAAACAAGGCAGAATGCAATACAATTCCTGACTTGAAATTATACTACAATGCTACTGTGATAAAATCAGCATGGTACTGGCAACAAAATAGACCTGAGGACCAGTGGAATAGATTAGAAGACTCTGAAGCCTCTACAAACACACTCAGCCACCTTATCTTTGAAAAAGGCACCCAACATACTCACTGGAAGAAAGATAACCTCTTTAATAAATCGTGCAGGAAAAACTGGCTCTCTACATGCTGAAAAATCAAACTTGACCCAGGTCTATCGCCATGCACTAAACTAAAGTCAAAATGGATTAAAGATCTAAACATTAAAGCAGAGACACAAAATATCCTGGAAGAGAAATTGGGAGGAATTCTTGAAGACATAGGGATAGGCATAGAGTTCATGGACAGAAATCAAATGGCATTTGAAACAGTTGAAAGAATTAACAAATGGGATCTGCTCTTACTGAAAAGTTTATTCTCGTCAAAAGAAATTAACAACAAAGTGAAAAGGCAACCTACAAATTTGGAAAAAATCATGACAAATAAGTACTCAGACAAAGGTCTGCTCTCTAGAATTTATAAAGAAATAAAAAACACTATGGCCCCAAAATTTAAAGACCCAATCCAGAAATGGGCATCCGAGATGAACACATGCTTCTCAGAGGAAGAAATTAAAGGAGCGAATAAATATATGAAAAAAATGCTCCACATCACTAGTCTTCTGCGAAATGCTAATTAAAACAACATTGAGACATCATCTTACTCCAGAACGAATGGCTACCATAAAGAAATCACCCAACAACAAATGTTGGAGAGGCTGTGGGGAAAAAGGTACCCTTCTCCACTGCTGGTAGGAATGTAGACTGGTGCAACCATTATGGAAATCAGTATGGAGATTCATTAGAAATGTTGGACTGGAATTCCCATTTAAACCAGCTATTTCTCTACTGGAATTTTCCCGGAGGATCTGAAAACATCGTATCATAGTGATATATGTGTGCCTATGTCTTTAGCAGCACAATTGTGATAGCTAAATGCTGGAAACAACCAAGATGCCCATCACCTGAGGAATGGATGAAAAAGATGTTGTATTTTTACACAATGGATTATTACTCAGCTATAAAGAATGATAAACTCGAAGCCTTTATATTGAAGTGGACGCCACTTGAACATATGCTCCTAAGTGAAATAAACCAGACACCTGTGTAAATATCATACAGTCTCCCTAGTATAATAACTCAAAAGAAGAAATACAAATAGAAAGTTATAATACAAGTAAAAGTAAAGCATGTTCTCTAGGACTAACTAATCAAGAGAGGGAAAGGAGAAGAGCTAAGAAACATGAAAAAGTGAAGCCATACAGTTATATGTAGAAGATGACCAAGGCAATGATTCTGAGTATCTTCAGAAGATTTTTTTAATCTGACAGTTAATTGGAAAGATTCTTGCTTTGACTAACTATATATACTGATGCCTGTGAACTAAACTACTGCACTGCAGATGGTAATTTTTAATAGTAGTTTCATTCTTTGAGTGCCTGTTTTTCTGGTCTTCTGAATATGGACTTCTTGCTATGACATGACAGTTGCTGTTATGATGTCAGAAGGGCGTGGTCAACAAATGCAAGAGACAGGAAAACGAATATTGTGGGACTGTCCTGCTTCAAGGTTGTATATGTTTAGATTTTTCGACTTATGTGTAAACATAAGAAGTATAATATTCTATATGCCTATTTAAAATATATTCTAATTTTTAAATATTTTTATCATATTCTGTAGGGACTTAAAGTTCCACATATCAATACTTGATGAAAAAGACCCGTTCCATATTATGCCTAAGATGCTTGATATGCAGACAGATAGTGAGATCTAGCTTAACAGCCTAAGAAGTGTGGTAATAACCATAAGCTTGTCTTCTGGATGGTTAACAACCTAAGTTTGCAGACCAAAATTAGAGAAAAAGGAGGGCCGCAAGAAAAACCAACATTTTGGCCCTAGCCTTGTAAGGTCAATTGAGACTCAGGACATATGAGAACTTGTTCTGTAACATCATGTAACTCAGTAGTGTCCCAAATTTTCTGATCAAGGAGATTATGTGGACAAAGAGGAAAGTGATTAATGATGTATAGTGTGCCTCAGGAGAGACACATGGAGAGAAAACATTCTCTCAGGCTTTCACAGAGAGCACATTGGCCAAGCAATGGCCGTGCCTCATCCTCATGGGTGACACTGACAACGGTTCTACAACCTGAGGTACAGGATGTCAGGATAAATCCTGAGGGGATTTCACTGACCTTATCAGACCCAAAAGCTATAACTTTTGTTGCATAGGTCCTGCTTTACCTTGGTCTTAACCAACCAGCAGAAAAGTATAAAAATGAAATATAAGAAGTAAAGCTATGCTGTTTTATTGAGCTGCAGGGGACTCAGATCAACAATTTCTGACATTGCCATTCAAGTGGAAGACCCAATTCTATTATGGGCTACTGGACTCTTTTAGAATATTTTTCTGAGTTTACACACCTATAATATTCAAATAACGGAACTTTACCAAAAAAGGGTGTACAGATGAAAGTCCATTTTGTATCTGTGTTTTCAAATTGGTTAGGATAGTTATATAGTTACATTCTCTTAATGAATAGAATGATTTGTTCTGATGGTGTTTGTAGATAGGATATCATGTCTACATCTTGTATAGCAATTAACCACTGGGAAGAATTTATGCAATGTGTTTATTATTGAAACTGTCCTACCAATTTGATTTGAAACTTTCTCATTGCTATTTGTTTATCAATAAAATTATGGGGGAAAATATGTAGTCAGCTGTGGTTTGGTGGAATACTCTGTATATGTCCACTAAGTCAATTTGTTCAAAAATTTAGTTGAATTCTGCTACCTATTTGCTAATTTTTGTGTCTACTTCACCCTTCTTTTTTAGATAAAGTGCTGGTAAGGTCTCCTGTTAAGATTGTGATATTGTTTATTAGATTTTTCATGTTCAATAAAATGTCTTTTTTTCCTAGAAAAGGATATTTTTTATTCAAGTAATTGCAATTAGGAAACCAGAGGGGAAGCCCCAGGCTAAGATGAATAATGACCACCCTCCCCAACAGAACAGTGTGTGCTAGTGGCCCCTACACCCTTCCATAATAGTCGACATGTCTCCTCTTCACTGTGCGCTCTTCACTGTGTGGCAGCATCCAAGGGGCAGCGCCCCACCTTCCCTTGGATGGACTACTCTGCACTCAGTCTGCGGACAGCACCCTAACTTAGAGAGGGAGCAAGGCAGAACAGAAGGCAATGTGAATTAATATCTGGCGCTGGTGGCAGAAGCAATGACAAATGCCTAAGAGTGAATCATTGAACGAAACACCAACACAATTGTCTGGAGGTAGTTTGTGAACAGAGAAAATGGTGGAACTAGAACCTTGAGGACAGGGAGCAGAGGTGTGGGCAGCATGGGGCGGGCTTGGTATTGGCGCCCACCCATAGTCAGCAGCTGTAGTTAAAGTAGGAAGGTGTGTGTGTGTGTGTGTGTTTAAAAGACAAGGAAGAAGTAATATAAAGTCAATGGAAAATGGAAATATACTTTTGAAAGTTTTAATACTAGAAAATATTGCACCACGCCTTTTAAATAGATTGTAAGTCAAAGGTACAGTAAAAATCTTAAAACAAAAATTAAGATTATGCAATATTCAGAAAATTAAATGTTTCAAAACAATTGAACTAAGAAAAAGTTTTCATGATAGTAAAGAAGTACTAAGAATAAAACATAAGATAAATACTGGAATGGCAAACAAATGACCAGCACTTCTATCAGTTTGGGGATAGGATATCGCACAAAGTTCTACTATGTCGTAGGCATGGTAGTTTCCATGACGTTTACTAGTGGCCAGGTGTCACTTGTGGGATTGAGCTACTATTTCCTGTAGAACCAGATAGAATCATGACCCAGGTCCATTAGTAGAATGTACTTATGGGAATATTTTGCTGCTGTATACAAAAGGATAGCTGAAAGACTGCTTCTGTATAACTCTTATTCTCCTGTGTTTACTTTTTTTGCCCTAATTGGTGTGTTCTTTCCATTCTCATTCATGGAGTTGTGATCATTTTGCTCCTTCTCTAGAACATCATTGAGTAGTGTGTGTATGCTTGACTTTGTCATCATGAAATTCTTGAGTTGTTCTTTGTCATGGAAGTATTTCACTTCTCCATTACACTTGAAAGAGTTTTGCAGGGTATATCAGTCTGGATTGGAATTTGTCTTCTTGCAAAACTTGTATTACTTTGCTCTATGCTCTTCTTGCCTTGATGGTTTGTGAAGAGAAATCTGCTGTTATTTTGGTGGGTTTTCCTCTCAATTTAATCTGTTTCTTTTGTTTAGCAGCTGTTAATATACTGTTTCTGTGATGAATTTCTGGGATCTTTATTATTATATGTGTGGGTGTGTTTTTAATTGGATTTATATTATTTGGAGTTCTATATGCTTTGGTTATCTGAATGTCAGATTGTTTCCCTATACTTGGGAAGTTTTCTGCTATTACTTCTGTCCATATTTTTTATATCATTTGTATTGACTCCTTCTTTCTTATTGATACCTATTAGTCTCACGTTGTTCATTTTGCATTATCTTGCAGGAGTTGAATTATTTTTTCTTGAATCATAGTTATTTTTAAGAGATATTTTCTTAATGACGGAACTAAACAGAAAAGGGGGATATAGATGAATGACCATTTTGTATCTGTGTATTCAGAATAGCTAGGATAGATATATAGCTACATTCTCTTAATTCAAGGAATAGAGGCATTTGTTCTAATAGTGTCTGTATATAGGATATCATGTCTGCATCTTGTACAACAAATAGCCACTAGGAAGGCAGTATGCAACGTGTTAATTATTGGAATTGTCCTACAAATTCAATTTGAAACTGTCTTATTGCTATTTATTTCTCAATAAAGCTACGAAAAGAAAAGATCTTTTCTTACTTTTTCACTAGCTGCAATGGTGTCTTTAAGGTCTGAAAATCTATTTTCACTTTTATTCAGATGGTTTTTCCAGCTTGTGATTGAGGTTTTAATTTCCTGTTCAGCACTTTGAATCTGCTTCATGCATTCTATTTCTTTCCTATATTGTTTATTCAAGGATTCCATCATTTTTATATTCTGCTCTATTTTTATTAATGTCTTCTTTAGAAACACTTAGCACTTTTTTACTGTAGTTATCGTTTCTTTTTTTTACTTCAGAAATTGTGATCTGATTTCCCCTATTTTTGCAGTTGCTTCTTTACTTCAGACGCTATTATTTCAGAGACTTCAGGTGTGTGATTTCCAATTTGTTCTATGCCAGTGTCTTCTGCATTTGTTCTGTGTGGGCTCAGGGCCTGAGAATACATTTTTCATCTTGTCTTTGTCATTTTGTATAGCACTGCCTTCTGACCTTTAGTGTAGAGCTTTGATAGAGTTAGTACCTTAGCACTAGGTCTGGATCTATCAAGTTCAAACTCGTCCAAGTTGGTGTGGCTTGGGTCTGTTTGCTCCTCTTCTTCCTGCTGCAGCTCTTGTAGTTGAACGCTCTGTGCCACTCTGGCAAGATGTTCTGCTCCTGGATCAGCTGCGTGAGTCTTCCCTCTAGCCTCTTTGCAGGGAGTGCTGCTCCCGGGTTCCACGCTGGGCCTGGTCTCTGGGTCGAATGATGATCCGGTGGGCACCAGGTGGTCTCACTCACATGCCATGCCTGGGTCAAATACATCAGTGTTTAGATCACAGAGTATTCTTTACAGAGTCTGTGCAGTTGTGGCTGTGGGCTGTTCTATTTGGGTTTATCTTCAGCTGGATGAATCTATAGACACTGCACTATGGGGTTGGTGAACAGCCACACTGCAGCATTTAATATGGAAGAAGCCATAGACAGTCAGGGAGAAACTAGGCTCATAGGTTTCTGAGAACATTGGCTAAAGAGAAAAGTGAAATCCACTCTCCTCAAATTTAAGTTTGCTCTATCCATCAAAGTAACGACTTATATATCCAACTTTTAAAATTATTCCAAGTGAAAGCATCCACCTACTGTGAGTCTCCCCACTCTCTAGGGTAACTGTTATTAATTTTACTCTAAAATATTTATTTTAAGTGAAGTGTTAACCCTTCAGAAGAGAAGATTAGTGGTATTATTACCCTAAATCATAGGCTTTTGAGCTTAACATCAGTATCTGTCTGAACATCAAAAACCTTAGACATAACATAGAACAGGTATTTTACATTAATCATTAATAGGCTACACTTTAAATTCTACAGAGTGTGAAAAAAATTAAAAAAATAGTAAAAAATAGAAATAGACACACATTTTTACACAGAATTTTAGAAATTTAACCATGTGCAACATTTTAGCAGAACAGTCATGTGACATTTTTTTCTTGTCTCTTGTTTTCATTTATTACCCTTTTATTTTAAACAAACATTTATTTGAGAGACAGTATGGCAGTAAATGGTATGACATGACAAACAGTACATATTTAGAAGACCAGAATGACTGGCATTCCAAGCATGGACCTAGTATTACACATTATTATCTTCAGTGCAGTTGCTTAGTTCACAGGTATTAGCATAGTTAGGGTGAGAATTATACCGGTTAAGTGCTAGTTTCAAAAACCTGATGGAGATCTCAGAATTATTGCCTTAACCATCTTATGTGTATAAAGGTATGGTATTGCCCTGCTGTGTTTCCTAGATTTTCTCCTTGCCTTCACTTTGTTGTTTAATCCGGAAGTTCTCATTTTCCATTTAGTTGTGTTATACCTTTCAATATTTATTTATTTTTTGAATTCTTTAGCTAGGGAGACTATACAATATTTATACATGTAGATATGATTTATTTCACTTATGATGTATCTTCAAGTGGCATCCATTTATATATGAAAGCGTTGAGTTTATCATTCTTTGTAGTTGAGTAATACTCCATTGTATAAAAATACCACAACTTTTTCATCCATTCCTCAGGTGATGGGCATTTTGGTTACTTCCAAGATTTGACTATCACAAATTGTGCTGCTATAAACATAGGTGCACATATATCACTATGATATGATATTTTCAATTCTTCTGGGAAAATTCCCAGTAGAGGGATAGCTGGTTTGAATGGAATTTCCAGTCCTAGTTTTTTAAGGAGTCTCCACACTGAGTTCCTTAATAGTTGCATCAGTCCACATTCCCAGGATTAGTGGAGAAGGTTTCCTTTTTTTTCTCACAACCTCTCCAACATTTGTTTGTGGTTGATTTCTTTATGACAGACATTCTTTCTTGGGTAAGATGGTATCTCAGTGTTGTTTTAATTTGCATTTCATATGTGACTAGTGATGTGGAACATTTTTTCACATATTTATTCACTTTTACAAGTTTGTCCTCTGAGAAAAGTGTGTTCATCTCAGATGCCCATTTCTGGATTGGTTCTTTAAATTTTGAGGCCCTAATGGTTTTTAGTTTTTATAAATTCTAGAGAGCAGACCTTTGTCTGAGTGCTTATTAGTTAAGATTTTTTCCCCAGTTTGTGTGTTGTCTTTTCACTTAGTTGATAATTTGTTTTTTTTTTTTTGATGTGAGAGGATTTGTTTTACATTGTCAGATACAAACATACATTTCTGTAATATACGTCTTGCTTTTTCTTGGTCTTAACCATCCAGGATAAAAGTATGAAAACGAAGTATAAAGAATAAAACCATATTAATATGCTGAATTGTAAAAGGCTCAAGTGAACAACTTCTGACATTGCCAGTCATGTGGATAACCCATTACTATTATAGACTACTGAAGTATATAGGATTACTTTGCTGATCTCATGCACCTACAATATATGAATGGCAATGAAGTATCCATCTCTGAAAAAAGTAAACAAAAGAAGGGGCTATAAATGAAGGATCATTTTGTTATGAAAAAATATATGTCTGTATATACAAAATAGTTAACATAGATATGCAGCTACTTTCATTTCAATAAGAAGAAAGTATTGAACTAATAGTGTTTAGATATGATATCAAGTCTGCATCTTGTACTATGAATAACTACTACAAAGACAGTAATATCCAATATATTAATTATTCTAACTGTCCTGCTAACTTGTTTTGAAAGTGTCTCATTGCTACTTCTTTCTTAATAAAATTAATGGCTGAGAATTTGGCTCAGCGGAATAAGATCTTCCCTGGGAAGTGAAAGGGCCTGAATTCAATACCAAGTTCTGCCAAAACAATAAATTAAAATTAATATGAAAATAAAGTCAGGGGCTGATGAGATGGCTCAGTGATCCAAAGCACCTACTTAGAACAAGCTTAGCAAAGCACAGGGACCGCATTTCAATCCCCCAGCAGCACATGCCAGCCAGCCCCGCCCCCTGGTGGGCTGAGCTGGCCACACACACACACACACGGGTCATCTGTGCAGAGCTGGGGTGTGGCAAGGCTGTATCTGTCCAAGGGAACATGTCCAGAAGTGCCAGTGAGAAGGTTTGGGATGAAGAGTTCCAGTGTGTGGGCCAGGAGACTGAGCTCTGGTTCTGCCCCAGAGTGCCCTGTGCTGGAGGCAGCTGCCAGCATGGTGGGGTTGTGGAGGTTGTCTGTTCAGGTGAGATTCAGAAGGATTTTCACTTTCCTGTATAATCATTGGGTGTTTATTCTACTGCTTTTTCCTTTCTTGCTTTCCTTTTTCTTTTCTTTTGTCTTCCTCCACCCCTTTTTGAGACAGAATCTCACTGTGTATTTCAGGCTGTTCTGGAACTCGTGGCAACCCTCATGCCTCAGTCTCTCATGAACTGGGATTCTAGGTATGGACCAACAATCCTGCTTTGTCCTCCTTTAATCAACTTTCTGCTCATTTTCTCAGAAGAAAATAGGTGATAATGATAGAACAGTTTCTTAGTTCAAAATTTCTGCTCTAATTTTTTCAGAACAGGGATATAATCTATCTCTTCTCAGAGGAAAGTTTAGGCATAAATGATACCTTGTTTTTCTCAGAGATAAGAATACTAATTTTTGAATAATAGCAACTCAGATGAAGAAATCCAAGTGGAACATATTTATTTAGCCTCAATTAACAATTATGTATGATTTTTGGAAGAGCCTGTTGAATGTTTATATCATGTTAATTCTCTCATATGAGATTGTCCAGTCTATTCAAAGGGAAGCATATCTTTAATCAAGTACATAGAGATAGACTCAGAAACCTAGATTTTTAAGTGAAAGATTCTTGAATGAGCCCTGCCCTGCATTGCTTTATGACTATTTCATCTTACCCTTAATGATTCATCAATAAGATCAATTCTGATTTTTCCTCAATTCTTGACTGGCCATTGAAACTTCTGATGAGCTCACCCCATTTAGTTACAGCAGTAATTTAATTTTATGGGCTCTAATTGTTCTATCATATAAGTGGAGTTTAGTTGTTGAAAAAGAAATCAAACTCAAGTGCAGATTCCTTCTAGTGACTCTTAGAAGTTATCCAGTGAAAGACAATGTCAACTACTCAGGGTAAGAAAACTGATTCCCAGCATATTTTTCTGATATCTCATGCAGGACCCTACAATGAATAGGCTTATTCTGGTGGAGCATTGCTCAGTTTTAATCTGACCCTTCTCACTAGATTATTCTCAGTTTACTTTTATCTCTCTCTCTCTCTTTTTAAACTCTAGTAATCTCATCATTTTTGTTTTGATCAGAATCCAGGCCCTGCTGCTGCTCTGGTATAATATGTTTATGTCTTACCCGGAAAGCTCTGCACTGCAAAAGCAGAACACTACTAATTGATTGAGAGGATGCCAAGAAACCATAAAAATCTGGTTTGCTGTATAAAAGCATAAATTTGATTCTCTTTCCTCAGAGAGTGCACAGCTCCGCCTGACAAGTGGAGGCTGTCGCTGTACTGGCAGAGTGGAGGTCCTTCACCAGAACACTTGGGGAACCATCTGTGATTATGAATGGGACATAAATGAGGCCAAAATAGTGTGCAAGCAGCTGGGATGTGGATCAGCTCTGGACGCTGTATACTCTGCTCACTTTGGGGCTGGATCTGGGCCCATCTGGCTTGGAAGCCTGAGATGCACAGGGCAAGAGCCCTATGTGTGGAATTGCCCTTCCCTTGGCTGGAACAACACCTACTGCAGTCACAAGATGGATGCAGGCGTCATCTGCACAGATATGGTCAGTGTGTGGTCCACTGTCTGGGTGCATTGAAAATTTCAGGGAACTAAGTGAATGACCTCTGGGAAATAGGGAACAGATAGGTTGTCGAAGACTGACAGATCTCTGAATAGACTGCTTTATGCACCATAGCATGATGGAATTCATTCACTTTTCCTTATTAATTTCCCCTGTAATTTTTTTCCTTTTGCTTTGATCATACTCAGGAAAGAAGCTAATTCTAATATGCAAATTAAAGTTAAATTTTATTGGGGATTTGACCCAGCCCTCAACATCCTGAAGAAAGTTATGGCAAAGTGTTAAAGAAAAAGAGAGTAGTAGCATGGTTTTGGGGGATCTGCCAAGGCCAGAACTTTCTAGGAGTAAAGAGAACTTCTCCACAGAGCTAGTACTTATTAGTATTCCATGGACTTGGAGATTGCAGTAGGAAAGCCCAGGAAAGAATTTAGAACAAAGACAGAATGTATTGCTAATTAGGAGAACAGTTTGATCTCCAATGTTGACATTTATTATTGCCCTTGAGTATTCAATGGCCTCCATCTGCAGTATTATCTTGTCAGCAGAGACTGTGAATCTAGAGAGTACTGTGGTCAGCATCATAAGCCTTACACGGACTGGTCTTTAATCAAGTTTTGCAATTTTTTGAACTTTCTCCCCAGCCTGGTACCAATTTTTAAATAAGAGAATGAAAAATAGTAAAAATAAACAAATAATGCAGAATTTCACTAAGCAAAATAATAGGAATTCAACAAAGGTTGTTATTTTGCATATTGTCTTCAAATTCTCTATACAGATTACCAGATATAAGCATGCAAAATCATTCAAAAATTTAACAAAAAGGGAGAGAAAGGGGCTGGAGAGATGGCTCAGTGGTCTAAATCACCTATTTAGAACAAGCTTAGCAAAGCATCAGGGACCGCGGTTCGATCCCCCAGCACCACATGCCAGCCAGCCCCGCCCCCTGGTGGGCTGAGCTGGCCAC
>NW_004524868.1:1728698-1756079 GCF_000260255.1 Octodon degus | reverse complement strand
CTCTCTCTCTCTCTCTCTCTCTCTCTCTCTCTCTCTCTCAAATAAATAAATAAATAAATAAAATTTAAAAAAAGGGAGAGAAAAATAAATTTAAGCCTTAACTTCTCCTTTCAATATATTAGCAGAAATCAGCATTACAACTATCCAAGCTATCCTTTATATACATACATATTTCTTGTTCCCTTTCTTCTTTCTGTTCTCCTTTCCCTCATCCCAGTTGTTCATTCCCTTTAAACAGATACATTCCCATTCACAGTATCTATTGTTCCTTTCAGATTTTATTCACTCTTCGAGGTTCTTACACTAGAGAAAAAAAAAAAAAAACAATGCTTACACATATTGGTCTGATTTATTTCACTTATGTCTATGGTCTCTTAATTTATAAGAGTAAAATAACTGGAAATTACTTCAAATTTTCCCATCTGCAACAATGAATTAGTTAAAGGGAGGAATGTGAATGTAGTCATACTTTTTATTGTCAAATTGAGTGTTTCATTATGTATTAGCATGACACATCATTTTTCACTAGGTCAGTCCATAAATAGGCACTGGAGATAGGATTAAAGAAAAAAATCACTTAAGAATTCATGGGGTATTTCAAAATGGCAAGTCTGTTTTGGAGATTCACATGCTAGTATTCCTTGCACTTGAAAACAATGGCCACACAAATGTGGATAAATCCTTAGTCATAGGTTGTCTCTCTCTCTCTCTCTCTCTCTCTCTCTCTCTCTCTCTCTCTCTCTCTCTTTTTCTTTTTTTTTGTGGCTGCTCAGCCCAACTTGAGGGCAGGGCTGATGCGGCATGTGCTGCTGGGGATCAAACCATGGTTCCAGCACAATTGCCTAAGCTTGTCTAAGCAGACACTTTAGACTGTTGAGTTATCTCCACATCTCATGGGTTCTCCTTTCATCATTACATATAAAAAATTTTCTACACTATTTTCAGACAACATCTGTGTATATTCAAACTTTTGAAAGACATTGAGTTCAGTACCACCAGATCAAAATTCATATATTTAGATTATAAAATGACATTGTGCTTGATGGTGTTAGTGATATCAAAAAGTGCATTTGAAGATTTCTTTGAGAAGAATGTGAGTAAGGATACATAGAGTTTCAAAGAAATGTAAAGAAATGTATATTGTGTAATAAAAGCAGATGAAGAACATATGAAGATTTTCTGAGTTAAACTTAGGACTTAGGTGAGTTTAAAGAATACCATGTGTATGCTTATACAAATTCTAAATAGTTTTAAAAAGGAATACTAGCTATAAATGAGACTGAACGATGAGGTATTGTTAGCTCAGAGCTGTGAAAGAAAGGATCAGGTGATGAAAGTTTCTTAAGAAAACTACACATCACACAATGAATCTATGTTTCCAGAGACCAGACAGGAATACTTTTTTTATTTTCTTTTACTTTAGTTTATTAGCACACATGTGTGTGTAATATATTATATATGATTTCCTAATGCCTTTTTCCACTCCTTTTCAAATATCTTGATCCTCCACTTTTTTTAAAATTTCCTTTTATTTTGAAGAATAAAACTGAAGCAAAAACAAATAGAAAAAAGGTAGAAGCAGGGTAACATATAACAATACATATGTTACAGATTTTCATTACAAGAATAGCTGATTAACAATGGTTGCTATATTATCTATTTTTATCATCAAATCTGTTGCTGAGATTAACAGATATATTTTTGCAAGATTGTGGAGAAAAGTGAATGTTGACACTTGCTTTAAAGGAATCTTAATTTTTTTTCCTTGTCTATTTTTGTTTTAATTCATTTTAAAGACAGTATAATAATCTATAAGACATTAGAAATGGTACACATTTAGAAGACCAAGATTAGAGATATTGTACTGGCCACATAGCTCAGAAAATTAAAGCACCTACAAGCAGACACAGGGACCAGGGGCTTGATCCCTGGGCCTGTTGTGCTAGCCCTGCCTCCCGGGGCACACTGAGATGTTGATTGAGACTGAGAGTGGTGGCATGCACCTGTGATCCCAGCATTTGGAAGGCTGTAAACAGGAGAATCACCACGATTCTGATCTAGTAATGAGTCCCTGAACACCCTGTAGGACCTTCCCCCCCCCAAAAAAAAAGCAATAAAAAAAATATTAAAGGTATTAAACCATGGGTTGTGTTACACATTGCTGTCCTCAATGTAGTTGCTCAGATCACAGATTTCAGCATACAGAGTCAGTCAGGTAAAATTCCAAACACTAATTGTTATTAAAAAAAAACTGAATGAAATTAAAAGTAAATCATCTCAGCCATCCTGTATATATATATGTACATGTTTTTTTCTCATTCCTTTTTTCCTGTCTATTCTTTCTTTCATCTTCATTGTTTAATCCTTGAGATCAGTTTCTTCCCATTTTACTGTATCTACTATACTTTTCAGGTTTTATTTATACTTTCAGGTTCTTACACTAGGAAGACAATATGATATTTACACATGTGAATCTGATTTATTTCACTTTTGTGTATAGCCTCTAACTGCATCCATTTACTTATAAAGGCTTTGAGTTTGTCTTTCTTTATAGAGGATTAGTCCAGCAGTGTAAGAAATACTACATCTTTTCCATCCATTCCTTAAGTGATGGACATTTGTTTGTTTCCAAGATTTGGCTACAGCAAATTATGCTGATATAAACATGGGTGCATATATGTCACTACGGTATGATGTTTTCAGTTCTTGTGAAAAAAATACCCAGAATGGGAATAGATGGATTGAATGGGATTTCCACTTCTAGTTTTTTGAGGCATCTCCAACTGATTTCCATTGTGGTTGTACCAGTCTGTATTCCCGGCAGCAATGGAGAAGGGTTCCTTTTTCTCCACAGCCTCCCCAGAATCCCTTCAATTATATCTTTGTATTTAATTGGTGCATGTATATAACACATCCTAATTTTTCTTCCCTAATTCTTCCCTCCCTCAATTTCTTAATTCCCTTCCTCTTTGAGAAAAATCTATCACTCTCCTTCCTATCATCTCTATTTTATTTTGTTCTGTATTTTACCTGGGTTTTGCATGTAAGGGAAACCATGTGATATTTAAGCCTGTGTGTCTGGCTTGCTTCACTGAACATTATGGTCTCAAGGCCAGGCAGGAATACATTTGACTAAAAATTTTATTTCACTTTAGGTGAGTCATATATACCAATAGCTTTCTCCTAGGATGGTATTCTTTGTTTACTTAAAAAAATTAATCATTTATTTGTTTGATACAGTGTTTCACTGGGGATGGAACCTGGGTGGTTGCACTTGCCCATCATGTGCTTAGACTGCCAATCTATCTCCCCAGCCCCAGGAATTGTTTTCTTTTTCACTGAAGGCTTTCAAGAATATTTAGGTATGCTAAATTGTCAGCATACTTTTCTTCCTAATATGTGTAAATCAGCCCCAACATAAGAATATAATTTCCTATAATTTACATACATAGTATTTAATAAAGTTCCTAGCACCAGGCAAACTTTAAAAGGATTCTTATGTTTGTCATTTCCTTCTTTCTTGTTTTAGTACTGGGGAACCAAACTCATAATCTTGCACTTGCCAGGCATGTGCTTATGCTGCTGAGCTGTGTTCCCAGCCCTGCATTCTTATATTGAGAACAAGATGAATTATATTTGTACCCTTAATATTGTATTCTAATACATCTCTCATACATAAATATCAGAGTGACCTATGAAGAAACCCTATGTATATCATTGTCATGAGTTGTGTCTAGTTGTCCCCCCAAAGCCTCATGTAAGTTATGGGGCAGACACAGCTGGAGGAGCAAGTGGCTTGAGGGGGAGCAGGGCCAGAGGACCAGGGCAGGGCCTGAGAGGTAGGGCCAGAGAGGCATGAACAGTTAAATTGGCTAGCCTATGTTTTCTCAGAGATGTGAAGAGGATCATCCTGGACACAGCAGCACCCTATCCTCTCCTCTAGTGTCTTGAAACCTCCAGTGACTGTGAGCTAAATAAACCTTTCCTTCTCTCATTTTGAGTGTTGGATATTTGTTCCAGCAACGAAGAGCAACTAAGACAACTATAGAGATGTGGATCCCCAACCTATCTGAAATTCACTGCACATCACTATATTTTCTGGATGCTGGTTATCGAACTGTAGCATAGGATATCTGCCCTGTTGCATTATACTTATTTTGATCTTATTTATTTCTATTCCTCTATTTTTCATTTTGAAATGGGAATGTTTACCCAGTAGCATTGTGCCTCAGGAGCCTGAAACTTGAGATTAATTTTACAGAGGAGTCAGATAAGAGTTTGCCTGAAGTCTCAGAGAAGACTTTGGACTTGTACATTTGAATAATGGTGAGATTATTGGTGAGAGAAATAGTGCATTTTCAGTTGTATGTAGAATAGTTACATATTTTTATATGGAACTGTAGCTTTGTTACTGTCTCTATTTGGAATTTAATATAGTTTAAGGAGATAGGTATCAAGTTGGGAAATGGTGGCTTTATGACAGATAATTTTGATTCAATTGAGGAACTCTAAGAGATTATTAGTAAAATGTTCTCCTGGGTATTTCTGGGTAATGAAACATGACCTGAGGGACTATATCAGGTCCCTGACCTCTTCCTTCTTGGTTTACTTCTACCTCGCTGTTTCTGGACTTACTAAGGTGAGCAGACTTCTCCTTCCCTGCCCTCCTGCTGTGAGGTTTCTACTTTGGAGCCCCCCTGAAAGAGGACTGAAACATCTGATATTGTGAGCTAAAATAAATCTTTTCTTATTAAAGTTCTGCATCGCAGGTATTTTGGCCCAGCAAAAAAAGCTCAATAAAATAAACCTACAGAGTATTCAAGAATTGAGAATTTTATTTAGCATACTTGTGTCCCAGAGAAATAGATGTAGATCTAGTTAGGTTATCTGAAATAACCACTTTAAGATAGTAGACTAGTTGTTGTGCTGTTCATTTCATTTTAGTGGTTTGCTTTGAAAAAGAAAACATTTCTGGGCATGTTAAGAAAGGACATCTCTGGTCAACATCTTTATTCAGACTGGGTCAACTTTAATTGTAAGCAGTAGCCTAATGTGTGTAACACTGTGAGTTCCAACCTCACAATAAACTTCTTTAGTATAAATGCTGTTACATAACATTTCTGTAACCATAAAATTTCTGTAACTGGTTCCCTGGGGCTCTGAGACCTTACTGGAAATTCCTTCTTAGTCATCTTTACTAGCTGACTCATAATTTCTCAAACTACTCATTAGTAACAAAATATTCCTTCCAAACAAAACAAACAAATCAGAAAAGGCAGATAAACATCTTCCTTTAAACACTTCTAAGGTTCTAAATTTTCTTTTTATCTTCTGTAATAGAAAGTATAATCTAAAAGTCCCTGATCATTTTAGTCACAATAAATTAGCTTCTCCTTCAGCATTACTCCATTTCATATATCTCTTTGGTATGTAAATTTAAATTGTGAAGAAATACTGATGAACACAGAACTATATCCTTTTAAGTCATAGGAAAACATATTCTTTATTTATTTTATTGAGAAACAAACATGAATGAAACAGTTTCAAAGCAAAATGAATAGAACAGTTTCAATGATCAATACACTGTACATTGTTATCTTCTTAGTGGTTATCCATAGTACAAGAAGCAGACAAGATATCCTGGCCAAACACTACTAGTATACCTCTTTCTTCTCAGTGAATTAAGCAAAAGTAGCTGTATATCTATATCCTACTTTGTATATACAAATATGAAATGTTATTTCCTTTGTATCCCCTTTTTTGTTTAGTTGTGTCAGCGGTGGGTATTCTATTGGAATCTAAATACTATAGGTGATTGAATTCAACAAAACAATCCAACACTGTCCAGCAGTCTATCATAGTAGTGAGTTATCCTCAGAGTTATTGACTTCAGCATTTTGCAGCTCATTATATTAATATGAATTTACTTTATATACCTCATTTTTATACTTTTCTGCTGGATGGTTAAGACCAAGATATGTAACTTTTGTATCTGATAAGGTCTGTCAAGTACCCTCAGAATTTACCCTGTAGCCTGTACCACACTTTGTAGATCCTTTGTCAGTTTCAGCCATGTGGATGAGTCATGGCCATTGCTTGACGTATTTGCTCTCTGTGAAAGCCTGGGAGAATGTTTTCTCTCCATGTGACTCTCCTTAGACACACTATACATCATCAATCACATTCCTCTGTGGCTCCATAATGTCTTTGATCAGAAAATTTGGGGCACAACTGAGTTACATGATGTTACATTACAGGTTCTCCTATGTTCTGAGTCTTCCCTGACCTTGAAAGACTAGGGCCAAAATGTTGGTTTACCTTGCAGCCCTTCATTTTCTCCAATTTTTGATCTGATAACTTAGGTTGTTAACCCTCCAGAAGAGAAGCTTACTATTAACCTGCAATACATGCAGTTTGGTTTACCCTATCTGTCCAAATATCAAATATCTTAGGCATATCATGGAACAGATATTTTCCATCAAGTATTGATAAGGATAACATACGCTTATGAATGCAAAGACATGTCATAGGATCCAGCCATTCTGAACTGACTCGATGAATATATTCTAATTTTGCTTCAAGTATGCATTTATGCAGGCTCCATTCTAACACCAAATGTTGAATCTTCTCACACTGTATCCTTGGGAGAAAATCAAAGAAAAAGTTTTAATTCATTGCCTCTGTAGAGTTAGATTCTTTGAAAAACTTCTAATTCATTGCCTCTGAAGTTAGAATCTTTTTCCGAATCAGGATATTTATTTGCTTATTTTTTTTTCCTAGGATTTGTGCGCCTGGCTGGAGGAGGAGGACCCTTCTCAGGCCGAGTGGAAGTGAATCCTGGAGGAGACTGGATTCCAGTGTCTGATCAGAACTTCACATTTGCCACTGCCCAAGTGATCTGTGCAGAGCTGGAGTGTGGCAAAGCTGTGTCTGTCATGAGGGCTGTGCCTTTTAAAGAGGTCATTCCACAGGTGTGGGCTGAAAAGTTCCGTTGTGAGGGTCAGGAACCTGAGCTCTGGTTCTGCCCCAGAGCACCTTGTCCTGGAGGAAGCTGCCAACGTGGTGGAGCTGTTGAAATTGTTTGTTCAGGTGAGATTCAGAGATAGGCTTTAGCCTCTCTGGAAAGCTTGTAAGTAAGAAGAATGAAACATGTTGCTGAAAACCTGTTTTCTCCTCCCAGAGTTCACTGAAGTCTGGCTCATGAAAAACAGCACCTCCCAGTGTGAGGGTCAGGTGGAGGTGAACACTTCTGTGGGCTGGAGAGCGCTCTGCTCTTCCCACTGGAGTATGGCCAATGCGGATGTTGTGTGCTGCCAGCTGGGCTGTGGAATTGTCATCTCCATCCTAAAAGGAGGAGCATACTTTGTGGAAGGAGGTGGTGAGATAGGAAGAGACACCTTCCACTGTTCAGGGGCTGAGTCCTTCTTGTGGAGTTGTTCTGTGATGTCCCTGGGTTTTCCTCCCTGTGCTCATGGGAACACAGCCTCAGTGGTCTGCTCAGTTGAGAGAGCGATTAGGGTGATTGGGGCTTGAATTCTCCTAGAGTAATAGGTCTCACAGCAGGCAGCAGAAATGCTCTATAGTGAATTATGGTTATTCCTCTTTTAGGTCAGATAAAGGAGTGTTAATGCAAAGATTTTTAAAGGCATTCTTAGAGATTGTTATTTATTTCCTATTTTCTTGAGACCAGGTCTGACTATGTAGTTCAGGCTGGCCTCAAATTCATGGGCATTCTTGTGCCTCAGCCCCTTGAGTGCTGCAATTATAGGTGTCAACCATCACACCGGGCCATATATTTCTTAAGAATAATGTGTAAGAATGGATGTAAAACTCTGTTTAGTCTGTCAGTGCAGATCACCAAACAATGTTAGCAACTCCCAGAATTCAACTGAACATCCCCCCAGGCATATGTAATGCTCTCCTTTTCTGCACAGGAAGCCATTTTATAATCTGCTAACCAGAAATATTTTGTTCAGATTTAATGTTTATGCAAAATGATCCATTAGATGTTCCTCTTGTTTCTGATTTCATTGAATCAATTCATATGTGGAATTCACCTATGTTTTGGAATTTACCTATGCTCCTGTTTGCAGCAGAACTTCATTCTTGTTAGATATTCAAGAGCGTGTGCACATATACATGAACTGATCCTGTCAACTGCTGGCAGAGATTTGAGTTAATTGTGGGTTATAAGTAAACAATAGTGAAATAAATTGCCTGGGCCTTAACCTTTGGTGAATACAGTTATTTACATTTCTAATCCCTAATCTTTTATTTACATTATTCTGATATCATATTTTTGACAAAGTCAAATTGTTATTCATTTTTTCTTTTACTTTTCTGAGACATGTTTTTAACTGTGTAGTTCAAACTAGCTTTGACCTCATTTAGTAGCTTATGTTGGGGTTTAACTTGCAATTATTCTGCTTTATCCTCTTGAAGGCTAGGGTTACAAATGTGCACTACCATATGAAACTCTAATTCTTAATTTAAATTTCAACACAATTCATGAACTGCTACCTATACACTGAGTGCTCTTTCTTTGCATTGAAGAAAACTGCCCAAAATGGCAGACATATTCTCAAGAGCTATCTTACATACACAAAGGTATATATTAATTTTCTTCTTTTACAATCTTTCTGGGAATTATATAGGGTGTTATGTATTGGTTTGAGGAAAAGCTGTATGTCATTTTTTTTTTGCATCCAATTGACTCAGAATCTTTTCCTGCAAAGGTTCTTTTTCCCACACCAAGGCTACCTGTATCATAAACTGAGCTCTGCTGTGTCTGAGTTTGTTCGTATAGTCTGCTCTGTGTCACTCTGTCATCTGTTGATCCTTGAACCAATATTGTGCTTCTTCCATTGCCATAACATTATAGTACACATGAGGAACTTCAGTGAAGTTGAAGTGGCCACTCTAATTGTGTTGCTTTTCTTACTAAGTATGTTGATCTTTACTTGTTTTATGTATTTCTGCATAAAATTTAGCATCATCTTGTCATAGTTAACACCAATAATGAAAGTAGTATTTTGAAAGAGATTAGATATACCTTACACATGAATTTGGAGATTATTTATAGGTTAGGTTTTTAATTACTATCAGGGCTTTTAGACAATTTTTGCTACGTATTTATTTATTTTTGAGACAAGGTCTCACTATATAGTTCAGGTTGACCTTGAACTTAGCATGTAGCGTAGGCTGGCCTCAAACTCACTGTAGTCCTATTGTCACAGACTCCAGAGTCCTAGGATAACAACATGGGCCTTCATGATGGACACTTTTATGGTTTTGGTGTTACCATTATTTGTACAGCAATGTTGTTGGAATAAAAGTTCTCTTTGACATGTTTTCAAATTTATTTTTCATGTATTTTTTCCTAATAAATTTGAGATATGCAAAATGTTGCAATAATTTTATAATCATTTCAAAATCACATTTGCCAATATTAGTGTGTGTATTTTCTACCTCTTTCTGCCTTAATTCTGCAAATAATAAAACATTTCTGAATCAATAGTAAAAAGAGATGGCTGATAGGACCATTTAACCTTAAAACAGAAAGGTATGACTTAGGCAGAAACAGAAATTTCTATTCAGAAAATGAGCTCTGAAGACAAGAAATAATTGCTCCTATATCACGGATGCCATCCCAGATGCCAGCACTAGACGGTCATTTATGTAACTCAGTGTTTTGTTCTCTCACCTTCTCTGCAGGAAACCAGACCCAGGTGCTGCCCCAAGGCAGTGACTCCCTCTCTGACCCAGAAGGCTCTGCTGCCTCAAATAACCTGACTACAAACTCCAGAGGTGAGGACATCCCCAGGACAGACCCTGCTCCTTCCCATGTCAGCACCACTGACCTGACTCTGTCTCTCCTCAGACAGCAGACAGCTACGCCTCATGGATGGGGGTGGTCGCTGCGCAGGGAGAGTGGAGATCCTGCACCAGGGAACCTGGGGTACCATCTGTGATGACAACTGGGACCTGAGTGATGCCCACGTGGTGTGCAGACAGCTGGGCTGTGGAGTGGCTCTCAATGCCACGGTGTCTGCTCACTTTGGGCAGGGATTAGGGGACATCTGGCTGGATGAGCTGAACTGCACAGGAGAGGAGTACCACGTGTGGAAGTGCCCTTCCCAGGGCTGGGGACAGCACGACTGCAGGCACAAGGAGGATGCAGGGGTCATCTGCTCAGGTCTGTGCTCACACAGTCCTGTATTGGAGGGAGAGGGAGGGTCTCCAGGATGCTTTCTGAGCCTTAGGGTTAGTTTGGAACTGTTGCCTAAAGAGCTGAAAGGGAGGAGGCTCCTTCCAAGGCCTTTTTTTGTAGGACAGCAGAAAGTGAAGTGCCCTGACTTCCCTCTGCATCAGCTGAAGATCTGCTCCTTCCTTCTCAGCTCTCCCAATACTCTCATTTTCTACAGAGCCCACCTGAACACAGGGATCACCCTTCAGTTACCTCTGAGTGCAAATCCCGGAGTCCCACATTCTTTCTTTCCTATTGGTGCTATAATACATTACCACCCATCAGTGGCTTCAAACAACACAATTGATTATCTTATAGTCTTGTAGATGTCCAGTTTTATCAGCTTAGATTCATAGCAAGGTGTCAGTAGGACTACATTCTTATGCCTACGAAGGGTAATTTCCTCTCTTTACCAGATTCTAAAAGTTGCTGCCATTCCTTAGATCCCAGTTCCTTCCATCTTCAAACCAAATATATTGCAAATGGAAGGCCATATGTCTATGGTCACAGCTCCTTCTGACTGGCCTGGGAAGGTGATCTGTCTTCAGAATACAGTTCTAATGAGACGATTAGTTTTTTTTTTATTTTTTTTTTTAATTTTTTTACAGGGTCTACATGATCTCACTACACAGATTGGACTCATAGTGATCCTCCTGTAGTCAGCCTCCCAAACGTTGGTATTGTAGGCACACACTACCATGTCCAGTCTCTATTGCCCTCTCAGTGAGCCCTGGGTGCAGAGTGGGCTCTGCTTGCTGGGAATCGGATACCAGTTTTTGCATCTGCCTAAACAGATGCTTTAACTGGATGAGCTATACGCCAGCCCTGAGATGATTAGTTTGAATGAGATGATTAGTTAGGGCCCACTTGGCTAATTCTATAAAATCCAACATTACTGTGCTATAAAAAGATCATTATTATTATTATTATTATTATTATTATTATTATTATTATTATCCTGATACAGGGTCTGGCTATACATGTGGGATTCATAGTGATCTTCCTGTGTCAACCTCTCTTGTTCTGGAATTACAGACATGATCCACCACTCTCAGTTTCATGGCTAGCATGGAATGTGGCAATGGGGATCAAATTTGGGACCTTGTGCTTGCCGGACAATTGCTTTGGCCACTGAGTTATCTCACCCACCAAAAGATCCCTAATTTAATCCTGTTTTCTAAGGTTTTTTGTTGTGTAAGGCAACACTGATAGGCTACAAGGATCAGAAAGCACACATATTGTGAGCTGCACCATTCTGCTTGCTCCCTGGTGACCATCCACATTCTTTTTCACATGGTCTGTGTGATGTTAATTAATTAAATAAAATTTAACTTTCCTCTCTTCAGATCATCTAGGTCCAGA
Organism: Octodon degus; assembly: GCF_000260255.1. Lineage (NCBI taxonomy): Eukaryota > Metazoa > Chordata > Mammalia > Rodentia > Octodontidae > Octodon > Octodon degus. The sequence continues at coordinate 1,744,471 of NW_004524868.1, read as the reverse complement.
TTCCCACTCATTGTCCATGACGCATTATGGCAGAAAAAGGAAGACAGGTTGAAGTTTTATGATTTTTTTTCAAAATTAAAATTGGTTGAAGTTTGCAAACAAGTAACAAGATAGAAGTTTTAGTCTTTTCACACAGTGAGAGCTTTTTAAGCAGAATAGAAATAAACATTCACCACTTAGGTTTAAAGAAAAAGTAGAGCACTAAGTATTGACTCCTCACTGTGTCCTTTCTGCTTTCTGCAGAGTTCTTGGCCCTCAGAGTGGTGAGCGAGGACCAGGAGTGTGCTGGTTGGCTGGAGGTTTTCTACAATGGTACCTGGGGAAGTGTCTGCCGCAGTCCCATGGAAGACATGACCTTGTCAGTGATCTGCAGACAGCTTGGCTGTGGGGACAGTGGGACCCTCAACTCTTCTGTTTCTGCCAGGGGAGGTACTAGACCTCGTTGGGTGGATGGAATCCAGTGTCAGAAAACTGATGTTTCTCTCTGGCAGTGTCCTTCTGACCCTTGGAACTCCAGGTCTTGCCTTCCAAAGGATGAAGCTCATATCACATGTGCAGGTAATATACTATTTCCTTGCATCCATCTCTATGCTTGAGTCAGTCAGCAGGGTGGAAGGTCAAACTTCAGTTATATAAATCACTTAAAATCTGCTAACATTCTGTTAAGTTTTTCACATGTGATATTTCATCCTCAAAAGAAAATTGCTGTGGAGCATTATGATGCTCATTTAATTCAAACGTGTAAGCTGAATTTAGAAAATCATTAAATACAAATGCAAAATCTTCTAGTACAGTATGATCACTTTGGGAAATCTAAGTCTACTTGATCCCTCTTTTATTTTATTTTAGTTTAAAAAAATACAAAATAGTGAAAAAATCATTAGAAGTCAAATTAGTTCTTTAGGTTATCAGGTATGAATGTGCAACATTGGTTAAGAAAACTGGGAGGAGAAAAACTACAGAAGAAAGAATAGAAAAAGATGTTTATGTTTATATGCAAGCTATTTGGTAACAGTATTGCTGGTTTCTTTTGTTTATTTTTTGAAAGGAGCAGTGGATGCTTAAAATTTTATTCTTCTTTGTTTTGATCCATAAATGAATAAAGGAAGTTATGTTTAGGTTAAACCATGAAGTGTGATTAGCCTTCCTTCAAAGAAGATTGTAGAGATCACTTAGTCAGTGTAAATACTGATGGGGAAATATTGTGTCTCTAAGATACTAAACAACTCTGTCAAGGCCAGAGCACAAGGAGTATGTGAGAATGATGCAAGATTATCTAAAATGGAGGTAACAGAGAGAGGCCATTTTTTTTTAAAGTTCAATATCAGTAACCATCCTGCTGCAGACACATTTATTTGTTCTTGGTTTTTTCTGCTTCATCACAAGAAACTGGGGGAAAGTTGGGGAACTGGTTTCTCCACACTTTCACATTGAGTTTCTCTTGAACTCTAAACTTCTGAGATGTAGCTTCACCAACCAAGTGTTTCTCATTTTAATACTGTATCTTTCCCCACCTCACACAATGTATTCCATGGTGCCTTGCCTAAATTTCAAGTGTGTCATCTTCCAATTTCTTTACAACTGAAATATTCCCATCATTCCATGTTCTGATCAATCTGTTCTCTGTAAACATTATACCTCCCACAATTAAATGCAACAGTGACAACATGCCAGCCACCCAATGCATTGAATTTCTAATTCCGTAAGCATCTTCCTTCTATTCCATTTCAGTCTATGACTACATTATTGACCAACAGTGGGTGGGATACCTTTGAGATCTTATTCTGTTTTTCTTTATTTCTTATTCTCCTTAAGACATAATTCTTTCATCTCTACATTATCTTTGTTCTGACCAATTTTCTCTAGATCATATTTTTTTATATTTGTACATATTTCTCTAAGTGAGAAGATCATCCAACACTAGAAGCCTTTTTATACTGGAAAAGTACACACAACTTCCATTCCTTGTCTTTTCTTGCGAAATATAAAGAATTAAAATCATCTACCTAGCAATTACTTGCCTAAATTAGACTTGCAGAAAGGACTAGTGAATAATGCCCACCTATTATGCAATTATATTTGAATGATGGATAAGCAGCATACAGTACTTTTTTATTCATAGATGCAGTCTCTGATGTCCATTTCCCGCTATATCCCATTTCTTGTATGCTTCTCTGATGTGTGTGCTTACCAAATCATGGTCTTTTTCTTTATATTCCCTGCTTTGTGACATTGCTTCTTTAAGCCAAGCATCCACTCTTAAATGGTGCTTTTGCCTCAAACTTCTTGGGGAAGTAAAATTTTCAGGTTCAAACTCTCTCAACAAATCTACAAATTTGTATCTGGTGCCTCTTGCCTTCTGTCAGCAGTGAACTAGTAGAAGTTTTCCTTTCTTTGTCCCTCTTTAATGTTGCTTTACTTTATTGAATGCTTTTCTCATTTTCTCTTACTGCAGTTTTACTTTTTTTTTCCAATTTTGGATTTAGACCTGCTATGCTATCTGCCTCATAGTGTGCTGTTCTGTACCTACAATCTTTTCCTATGAGATTGTGTTGCGGTCCATGGATTTAGAGGTTATCATCAGTTAACTTCGCAGTTACAAGCCTCTAAAGCCTAACTCTATCCTGAATTCTAGCCTTATGCATTTTACTGCTAATTCATGTTGTCACTTAAATATCTAATGAGCATGTACAATTTGTTCTGCAATGTACAATGCTTACTTGCACACACATACACGCACACATGCACACACACTCACACACACAATCCCAGTCTCTAAGTTTTTCTTTTTGCTACAGTCCCATTTCAGCTAATGTCATGTGTATTCCCTAGTACCTAGGCTCAGTTCACCTCCACTCTCCATTTCACTCTCCCTCTGATAGCACAGTAAGTTGTATTCCCTTTCTCAACAAATATTTCCTTCTATCTCCCTGCCATCTGTGTTCAGGAAACATCACTTGTTCTTAGTGTCTAAGACCACTCTTCAACAGAATTCACTGGTTACCTCTTTTGTGCTTTTTTCTTTTATAATATCTTCTTTATTCAGTGCTAGAAATATATTCATTTCCATTACAAGTTGGTGTAATGAAGTGTGAGATGTTGTCCTGCATTTAGAAGTGACACTGGAACAAATCCTTGTGTATCACAGGAACAAAAATAGCTGGAAAATATGTCTTAAGGTTCTGTAATTAGCTTCTTTAGCAAAAATGCAGGGAGATATGTAGCCAGCTTGTTAGACTCCTCAGGTTTTTATAAGAATGAGGAAGGGGACTCTGTGAATTGCTCTAGGGGATGGGACTCCTACAGATGGGTAGAAATCAGAAGTTTTAGGTTTATTCTGAGTATAAATAACATAAAATGGGCTCATCCATGTGAGGTGTGCAGAACTGTTTGGTGCTGTCTGGAAAAGAGCACTGGAGGCATAGAGGATGCTTGAGCCTGCCTTCTTCTTTCTGCCCTGCCTTGGCAACACATGCACTTGGTATATTTTCACATGCTGGATACTAAAAAATTGTGTTCTTCCAGTAATTTTTTTAGCCTTAGAAAATAATCATTTCCTTTCTATTTCACTGGAAGCATTATTTCCTTTTGTACCGAAGAAAGCATATAAAAATGAAAAAAGACAAGTGAGTCATAGAACATTTCACCCTATCCAGTCACATTCCTGTGACATGCCTAGGATCATTAAATGATAATGATGTACAAAAATATTTTTTGTACAAAAATATTCCAACTTATACAGTGGCACTTTGGTTCATGGATTTTATTTGTTCTACAATTTTGTAAAATATAGCTACATTGTGTGTGTGTGAAAGATGACTGAGGGCATGATTATCATAGTGCAGAGTTTGCAAACAAAAACAAAGTGTTGCCAAACACTTCCGTTTGAAACAAATTATTTGCAACCAAAGATTTATGAAGCAAGATACTATTCTCTAGTGATTAAAAGAACAGCTTTATGATGTCTATTTGTTTTTATAATATTGGGATTATATCATATATAATATTTCTATATTGGCTTTTGTTAACAAGCAAATTGTTATGTATAGTCCTTAAGGTAAATCTACATCATGTGGCAAAGAAACTGCATAAGACAGCATCCACAATATATAAATATTGTATTTTATAAAATTATTTTCCTTTTATTTCCAATTGTTTTCAATTTTTCTTCTTAAAAACAATCTTGTAGCACATATTTTTGAACATGTGCTATTTTTGCTGTCAATTATGTTGGCTGCCAATAGATATATTGTCAGATCACAATATGTATATATTGAAATAGAAATTGTATTATTGCTTTCTAGTACTGATAATTTTCAATTGGCTTCTCATTTCTTGACATAAAGCATTCTATTTTTTATGACTTGTCTATTAAGGTGAAGCACGTTGTGTTGTTAAAAAAATCAGTAAGAGCCAGGGAGATGGCTCAGTGGAATAAGTGCTTCCCTAGCAGGCACATGGGCCTGAGTTCAATCCCCGATTCCACAAAAAAAAAAAAAAAAAAATCGGTAAGATTTCATAGCTTGCACATTTATTTCTAAGATATTTGAAGTCTGAGATGAGTATAGCAGATCTCACTGGTTCACAGTTCAAACTTATTGAACCATCAAAACTTCAGGATTGGAAAGTACTATATCTCATTCTGTTCTTCCGTCCTACTTTTGCATTTTAACATGGTTCAACTTCCTTCAACAATTCTTTAATTTTGTCCATTACATGCTTTCTGTCTATGTCTATCTGTCCATCTGTCCATCTGCCCATCTTTCCATCCATCCGTCTGTCTGTCTGTCTGTCTGTCTGTCTGTCTCTGTCTCTATTTCTCTCATCCAGCATTACGTTTTTAAATGTTGTACTATGAGTGGGATCCAGATTCAAGTTGAGAGGATATTATGATAAATATTTCAAAGACAGTGCTTTCTCTCTTTCCATCTTCTGTTCTTCTTTTCTTTGCCTTTTGGAGTTTGAAGGGATATTTAACCATAAGACCACAGGTTGGTTATATATTTCTTGCAATAAGAAACCATTCCTAGAGAGGTAGTGAGATCGCCAGTCCTGAGGTCTTTATTACTGGGGTGAGAGGTAATCTAGGATCCTTGACAGGATAATCAAGGAAATATATATCAATTATAATATTTTAGCACAAGTATTCTCTATGTGATTGGATTCTCTATATTTTCTTTTAAATTTTTATTCCTTTTAATGAGAAAAAAAAGATAAAATATCAATGCAACAGTTTCAAAACAGGTTAGTAAGACAGTTACAATAATTATTTTTTAAGTTTAACTTTTTCTTTTTGATAATTTTATTAAGAAACAAATAGCAATGAAAGAGTTTCTAAACCAACTAGAGGAACAGTGTTAATAATTGTGACATTGCATATTGTTGTCTAAGTGGCTATTCATTGTACAAGATGCAGACATGATATCCTATCCATAAACATTATTGGAATAAATCTTTTTATTCATTGAATTAAGAGAAAGTAGCTGTATATCTACCATATTTTCAATATATAGATACAAAATGGTCCTTCACTTATATCCACTTGTTTGTTTAGTTTTGTTAGAGAAGGGTATTCCATTGTTATTTAAATATTGTAAGTGTGTGAATTCAGCAAAATATTCCAATACAGTCCATTAGTCCCTAATAGTAGTGAGTTTTCCATAGGACGAGCAATGTCGAAATCTGTTAATTTGAGCTTTCCACAGCTCAGCATATTAATGTAGCTTCATCTTTCATATCTCATTTCTAGACTTTTCTACTGGATGGTTAAAGCCAAGATGAAGGAAGACTTATATACAAGGTATGTAACTTTTGTATCTGACAAGGTCATTAATATCCCCTCAGGACTTAACTCAAATGCTGCACCATAGTTTGTAGATCTTTTGTCAGTGTCAGCTATGTGGAGGTGCCACAGCCATTGCTTGACCAATTTTCTCTCTGTGAAAGCCTTAGACAGTATTTTCTCTCCATGTGACTCTTTTTTTTTTAAATTTTATTTATTTATTTATTTATGAGAGAGAGAGAGAGAGAGAGAGAGAGAGAGAGAGAGAGAGAGAGGCCAGCTCAGCCCACCAGGGGGCGGGCTGGCTGGCATGTGGTGCTGGGGGATTGAACCGCGGTCCCTGGGCTTTGCTAAGCTTCTAAGTAGGTGCTTTAGACCACTGAGCCATCTCTCCAGCCCCTCCGTGTGACTCTTTAGGCACACTCTGCATCACTGATCACATTCCTCTGTGGTCCCATAATCTCCTTGATCAGAAAATTGGGGCACATCTGAGTTAAATGATGTTACAGTATAGGCTCTACTATGTCCTGAGTCCTCACTGACCTTGAAAGGCTATTACCAAAATTTTGGTTGTCCTTGTAGCCTTTCTTTTTCTCTAATTTTTGGTCTGCAAACTTAAGTTGTTAACTCTCCAAAAGAAAAGCACATTATTACCCTACAACACATGCAATTGGGGTTAACCTTACCATCTGTCTGAATATCAAAGATCCTAGGCATAAGTGGAACATGTATTTTCCATCAAGTATTTATATGTAAAATTTTAAGTCTCTACAGAATATAGAAAAATAACTAAAAAATAAAAATATTAAAAACATGAATAAAGAATTACATATTTTTACACAGAAACTTAGAAATATAATCAAATGCATCATTGTAGCAGGACAGTCCTGTGACTTTTTTTTCTTGCCCTTTTTTCATTTATGACCCTTTCTTAAAAAAATACTTGAGAAGCATTTACTTGTTATGTCATGAAAAGAAGTATGTATTTAGAAGACCAAAGTGACAGGCATTCCAAGCATGACCCTGCTATTACACATTGCTATCTTCAGTGCACTCACTCAGTTCACAGTTATTAGCATATATAGTTAGTTAGGGTGAGAATCCTACCAAGTAACTACTAGTTTCAATAACCTGCTGATAGTTCTCAAGATCATTACCTTATCCATCTTGTGCATATAAATGTATGGTTTTGCCTCTGTCATGTTTCCTACCTTTTCTCCTTGCTGTCTCTTCATTGTCTAATCCTCAAGTTCTCGTGCTCCTTTTAATTGTGTTATACCTTTCTATTTGGATTTCTTCTTTTGAGTGCTTATATTAGGGAGACGATATGATATTTACACTGTGGGTCTGGATTATTTCACTTATGAGTATATATTCAGGTGGCATCCACTTAAATATAAACGCTTTGAGTTTATCATTCTTTATAGCTGAGTAATAATCCATTAAATAAAAATACCACATATTTTTTCTCCAATCCTCTGGTGATGGGCATCTTGCTTGTTTCCAGGATTTGGCTATCACAAATTGTACTGTTACAAAAGGATCTACAAAGTGTGGTACAGGGCTACAGAATAAATCCTGAGAGTACTTGGCTGACCTTATCAGATACAAAAGTTACATTTCCTGCTATATAGGTCTTGCTATATCTTGGTCTTAACCATCCAGCAGAAAAGTATAAAAATGAGGTATATAAAGTAAATCCATATTAATGCAATGAGCTGTAAAATGCTCAAGTCAATAACTTCTTTTTTTTGTCTTTTTTATTTTTTTTTATTTTTCAACAAATAATACATTGCATATATTCTTCTTAGTGGTTAATTGCTGTACAAGTTGCGGACTTGTGATCCTATTTACAAACACCATTAGAACAAATCATTCTATTCATTAACAGAATGTAACTATATATCTATCCCAACCACTTTGAATACACAGATACAAAATGGACATTCATCTGTATACCCCATTTTTTCTAAGTTCCGTTATTGAATATTATAGGTGTGTAAACTCAGCAAAATATTCTAAAAGAGTCCAGTAGCCCATAATAGCATTGGGTCTTCTGTTTAACTGGCAATGTCAGAAATTATTGACCTGAGTCCCCCACAGCTCAACTTAACAGCATGGCTTTATTTCTTCAAGTCAATAACTTCTGAGGATAACCCACTAATATAATAGACTGCTAGACAGTGTTATATTGTTTAGTTGAATTCAATGACCTATAATATTTAAATGCCAGTACAATATTCACTTCTGACAGGACAAAAAAAGGATACAAAGGAAAGATCATTTTGTATTTATATATACAAAATAGGATAAATTTACAGCTACATTTGCTTAACTCAATGAGAAGAAAGAGGTGTACTAACAGTGTTTGGACAGTATCCTGTCTACTTCTTGTACTATGGATAATCACTAAGAAGATAACAGCATACAGTGTATTGATTATCAAAACTGTCCTATTAATCAGCAAAAAAAATTGTGCTGCAATTAACATAGGTGCACCTATATCACTGTGATATGATGTTTTCAATTCCTCTGGGATAATTCCCAGTGGGGAGATAGCTGGCTTGAATGAGATTTCCAGTCCTAGTTTTTTAGAGTGTTCACCCTGATTTCTATAATGGTTGCACCAGTCTACATTCCCACCAGCAGTGCAGAAGGGTTCCTTTATCACCACAGCATCTCTAACATTTGTTGTTAGTTGATTTGTTTCTGATAGCCATTCTTTGTGTGGTGAGATGGTATCTCCGTGTTGTTTTAATTTGCACTTCATGCATGGCTAGTAATATGGAGAAATTTTCATATAATTATTCGCTTCTTTAATTTCATCCTCTGAGAAGTGTGTTCATCTTGGTCGCCCATTTCTGAAATGGGTCTTTAAATTTTGGGGCTCTAATGTTTTTTAATTTGTTCCTTGTCTTTGTAATTTTGTATAGCATTGTCCTCTGACCTTTTGTGTAGAACTTTTGTGTATTTATTACTTTAGCGTGTACCAATATTATTACCCAAAAGAGATTGTGAGGTTAAGGCAGTTGGTTTTGTACTTACAGAACTACAATTAGGAACACCAATAATGGTTATTGATATTTACCAGTTAACATTTTTTTTGTAACTAATTGGTTTATATTTTAGACCATGAGAGCAAACATGTCTGTGTAGCAAAGCAGATATTAAATTGGGAATTTGTATTTAAATTATTTCCCCTAAGTTCTGTCTGATCACCTCCCCTAGATGTACCTGGGGTCTTCCAGGCAAGCTAGTTCACCCCCGTTACCTGTTGCCTCCTCTCTTGATCAAGAGAGAAAGAGAGGATGCTCTCATAGATCACAGTCTAGCAGTGTCTCAACTTACTGGGTCTGGATCTTCCAAGTTCAAACTCATTCACACGGACTTGGCATAAGTCTACCTGCTGTGCTATGCTTCTTCCTGCTGCAGCCCATCAAATTAAACCCACTATGGCCCTCTGGCATGATCTCAAGCTCCTGGATTTGCTGAGTGGGTCTGGCCCCTAGCCTTTATGCAGTGAGTTCACCACAGGGTTCCACACCAGACTTGTCTGATGGAGGAGATTTAGGCGAGTGCACAGATTGTCCCTCACGAACACTGGTCCTGGGCTCTTGCTCAAAAGGTATCCAGAGAGCACTCAATGAAGCCTACACACACATATGATGGGTCTGAGTTCAGACTGCAGTGCGGTATGGTGAGCAGGTGAAAGGTCCCACATACACGCTGTGCCTATGCTCTATGTGGAAAGGAATCTGGAGAGTGGGCAAGCAATTGGCAGGTTCCCATCCTCAACACACACACCGGGCCTGGGCTCTGGCTGGAAAGCGATCCATGGAGCAGGTGAACAGGCCTCTCTGTATTGTTTCGCATTTACATATATTTCTAAGCATTTCAGTTTTATGTGTTTTTTCTTCTATTTTATTTTTGTGTCATCTCATGTGTTATTTACATTTGATGAATATATACTTTTCAATTTTGAGCAAATGTTTCTCTTGTTCAACTTAACTGTTGCCTACTTACCTATCATCCTCTGACTCCCACTCCTACTCTGGTTAAAAAAATAGGAATCATTCTGTTAAAAATGATAAAAGTAATAAAATTAATGTACTCACAATCAAAATAATCTAAAAATCATTCTGTTATTCTTGGTTCATAGTTTTACATAAAAATTATGTGAAATAATGAATGCCAATTACTTATCTGTTATGTGATAATGTTTAATATTGCAAGTTGTCAGCATTAGTTTACATTTACCTTATCCCACTTATTAACAAGAATTTAACAGAATTATTTTCAACATATTTTATACAGGGGCTGGTGAGATGGCTCAGTGGTCTAAAGCACCTACTTAGAACAAGCTTGGCAGAGCACAGGGACCACGGTTCAATCCCCCAGCACCACATGCCAGCCAGCCGCGCCCCCTAGTGGACTGAGCTGGCCACACACACACACACACACACACACACACACACACATAAATGAATAAAATTTAAAAAAAAACATATTTTATACAATAAAAATTATGAAGCCATTCCTCACGACATTAAAAAAGAGTGATAAAAACTTGGTGACTTATGCTGAGAGTCAACCAATGGACATAGATTTCTTTGACAGGAGAAATGTCATGTCCTATTATCAGTATGTGATACATTTCAAGGCATTTTAACAACAATTTTTTAAAATTAAAATTTGCTTTCCACACAGCTTGAACTCATAGTGCTCTTGTTTCAGCCTCCCCAGTTCTGGAGTTATCAGTGTACTCCATCAAGCTGAGTTTTGGTGGCCAACTCAGTGTACCTTTGGGTGGGGCCTGCAGGACATGTGTTGCCAATATTGAACCTGGTCTCTGTACTTGCCTAAGTAGACACGTAGTCCATGGAGCTATCTTGCTAGCCCTTAACAACAAATTTAAATGCAAAAAAAATCAGTGAAAAATTTGTTCCATGTGTTTTGACTGTTGAACAAAACAAAAGCATTTGTTAACTTTCTGGGAGTTGTTGTTGATACTACTGCGGATTCTATGTTTTTAGCAACACAAAATTAAGATTTTTATAAGTATGTACTAACTTCCCACAATAAATGTAATCATTTTGTAGTGCAAACATGTGGTAACAACAAAAATGTCAACACAGCAATTGAAATGTGGTCTATGGTTTTATTCCCAAGACTAGAGCTCAGAATTCTCAGTGGAAGTCACCCAGTTCTCCTCATGCAAATTAAAAGCATATAAACCAAGATCCAACATCAAGATGATTCTGGTCATGTTTTGTCACCTGTCTTTTTCATATAGCCTGAGCATGGGAGCCTTAGGACCAGCCCAGTCTTCCCTAACCCAGGCTACCCTACTCTGTTCCTGCAGGGCAAAGACCCAAGAGCTGTCAGGACTCTGGCCCCTGCACAGGTATCTCACCCCGCCTCCCCTTTCTCCTTCATAATTCTCAGGGAAGTCTGCTCATTCTCTTTGCCAGGGCAGTAAGAGCAGGTCTTGCTATCATTCCAGACAGAGACAAACTTCGGCTCAGAAGTGGAGACAGCAAGTGTTCAGGGCGTGTGGAGGTGTGGCACAATGGCTCCTGGGGAACAGTGTGCAATGATTCCTGGGGCCTGGCAGAGGCCGAGGTGGTGTGTCAGCAGCTGGGCTGTGGCCCTGCCCTGGATGACCTGGGAGAGGCTGCATTTGGCCCTGGAAATGGAAGCATCTGGCTGGATGATGTGGAGTGCAGGGGCCGGGAGTCCTCCCTGTGGGCCTGTGCCAGGGATCCCTGGGGACAGAGTGACTGCAAGCATGAGGAGGATGCAGGTGTGAGGTGCTCAGGTGAGTGGCAGGGTCAGGGGCATGGGCTGGGGCTGTAGGAATATGTGTGTGTGTGTGTGTGTGTGTGTGTGTGTGTGTGTGTGTGTCCAGGAGCCCTTCCTAGACTACCCTCTGCTCAGTTCTTTGGCTCTTGAGAGGCTACACTGTGCACTTCTCACTTGTGGGAGAGAAACATTTGCAGCCATACTAGTTGTGACCTAGCTATTTCCCAGTCAACAAAGTGAACTGACTTCAATTTTTCTCTCTTCTCATCAGGTGAAAAAAAGTCTGCTCTCTCCACCCCTATACGTAAGTGTTTCTTTCTGCTCTATGCCATATAATAGAGGAGATGTACAGATTTTCAGCAACCTTCACTATGGATACTGGCATACTTAGAAAATTAATGTAGACTTTGTTATCAAGTGTTAGGAATAATAGAATTTGTTAAGTTGTAGCAGCAAAAGGCACCTATGGCTCGACAGCATTTCCTTAGGGAAATCCCTTAGAGTGAGACTGAATCAATAGTTGCCACAGGTTAGTGTGGGTTCTAGGTTGGTATATTTGGCTGCAGGTATATCCACTGTAGTGAGGGCTGGTGGAGGACTGAGATAAGTGCTTTCCTCTGAGTTTATGACTTTTTTAAATGTCATTTTTCCTTCTCAGGTACCAGTACAGTCTCAGCCTCTGTCCTTGGCAACTTCTCCTTATATGAGATCCTCTGCATCATCCTTGGAACACTTCTTGTGCTGATGTTCATTATTTTGGGAATGCAGCTGGGCAGATGGAGAGCAGGACGTCAAGGTGGAGTTTAATGGAGAAGCTGATTTGAAAGTATGTAGGGAAAGACTGAACTAGTTATGACTTTTATAAAAAGTGGATATAACTAATTTCTTGTTTTCTTAGAAACTATCTTCTGAATTATAAACTTCAAGATTGAAAAGACTTTAATACTTGGACTTGGATTTAGTGTATATGACACTAAATATGACAGTGTAAATTAAAAATGTCAGTAGAACTGTCCAGAACACAGGGTCATGAGACCTACTTATGTAACTTTAGATTATAGAGTTAAATAATGGATACTGACAGTGCAAAGAGATTTCCCCAAGGGGATTACTGGGAAACTGAATGATTTTCTGGTTGTAAGACATATGCCTGTAAATTCACGTTGATTTCTCCAGCCTTCACCACTGAAGATGCTTTTGATGAGGCCTTGTACCAAGAGATAGAGTACCTTGTGAAGGCAGAGAAGACGGATCTGCTGGACAAAGCAGGTGTGTTGCACATCCTCCTTTCTGTTCATGAATTTCTCATCAGTGCACATATCTTCAACAAACACAGAACCAATGTTATCTCAAGCTTACATGGTGTATTCATTGTCTTTCCATTACTACAATGTAACGCATGAGGTAATAAAATTATACAGACAAATATTAATCTTGCCTTGCAGCTTCAGAAATTTCAGTACATGGCTACATGGCCTCATTGCTGTGAGGCATATAGTGGAAAGAGTTTCTCACCTTATGATTTCCAGAAAGCAAAGAGGTCAATGAAAGGTCAAAGTAGCACCTCCTTGTGAGCTTTGTGTCCCGAGAAACCTAAAACCTCCCACCAAACTTACTTGAAGTTTCTGCCACATTTGTACAGCACAATACTGAGGGCATAGCTGTACACACACAAGCCATTGGATAATAGTTGAAAACTAGATCACAATACATGGTCAGCCTCTTAATAAGACAGCAACTTCAAGTGCATTATCTACAAGTATAAAGCCTCAAGACTTCTCTGAACCATCCTCCTACAATCTTAAATGTCTGGATCACTTGTTTTTCTTTTTATAAAATCTTTCATTTATTTATTTGTTTGGTACAGGGTCTTTCTATGCAATTTGGACTAGTACTGATCATCGTGCCTAGCCCCCTCTGTTCTGGGATTACAGAGGTGCACCACTGTGCCCCGATTCAGTGGCCAGCACCAAGTGCTGAGGCTTCCAAAGCCAGGCATGGCACGTAGTTCTGTGGGTTGAAATCAGGTCATTGTGATTTCCAGGCAGGTACTTAGGCCACAGAGCTATCCCCTGACCTGATTTGTTTTTCTTGTACCAGGAACCGTGTCTGATGACTCACAAGCAAAGCTGTTCTATTACACAGGAGAAAATGAGCAGGATGGAGATCGTGAATCTGCCCCAGGTAGCAGATCCATGTCCTCTCTTGGCTGATTGGTTGATCAGGAGGCATCTCTTTGAGGAGAATGTACTGCTGTGGTTGTGATCAGAAACATCGTTTTTGTCTGATCCACAATTTTTTTCCCATCTGCTTACTGTAAGAGCTTAGGGAAAGATATAGTGCAGTTGCTTCTCATATCAAAAGCTACTTCTAGTGGGCCAAAAGCATACCTAAGATATGTTATTATATTGAAAAATCCATGTCTTAAAAAATGAAATTTGAACAAAAACCTTTTAAAAACGTTGCCATGAATGACATTAAGAATAATGGTTTTCACTCTAAACTAGTGATGCATGAATCATTGTGTGGTTTATGTGAGCACTGAGAGTGAAATATCTGTTAATCTTTCAAATACATGAAATGCAAGGTCCCATCCTTTTTACTTAGGGGGAGATTTTCTCTACAAAGGACCCAAGACAAAGACTAACCACCCTCAGTAAAGATGGACAACTCTTAGGAGGAGACATAACTTGGAGGGTTCTTAGTGTGTGGGATTCTAAGGGTGTACAGTAGTAATGGGAGTTGTCATTCATACTTGGTTGATGGGCATGCATGTCTGAGTGATAGAAGTCCAATTTTACATCTTCTCACTGCTCTGTTTCTCTCACTGCCTCAGAGAGCACATGGTAGGCGGAATTCTTTTGGTGCACATTCATTCGGACTCAATGATTTGTACTGATCTCACCCAAGCATGTGCTATATGCCTGAAAGTAGCACCTAAAACTCATGGCATAATGAATTTTTGTTGTTTTCCAGTATGAGAGGACATTTCAATAATTATTATTCATTTTAATACATTTTAATATATAGAAGATTTACAGAATTTCTAAGAATATCAAGATCAAATCTGTAACTTTGCAACAACCTTGGAATGTTGTCTAATTTACAATTTCTGCATTAGATATGACTTAAGACCTCATGAAACACATAAATTTCTTTTCCACCTTATTATTGTTTTCAGAACCTCTAGGGCTGCATGTTGATTCCACAGGCAGTGGTTATGATGATGTTGAAGAGATACTTATTCCTGAAATTCCTTCTTCATTTGTGAGGAGTGACAGGAACTTTTTCCAGAAGGAAGAGATGGTGCCAGGTACTTTCAGACAGATGGGCAGACAGTTCTTTCTCTAATACAGTTATATTTGTGCAAAAAATGATTTTGAACCCATTGATCATAAGTATTCCTTTGTTGAAAGAATTGAGATACCCTTGTGTATCTCAATGATGTCCTCTCCTTTCTATTCCTGGTTGTAGCTATTTTATCATTTCTTAAAGAAGAATATTTGTATTCTCTGTGCTATACACACCACACATTAGATGTAGACATATTGTATGGTAATTAGAAGCAGAAATTCTGAAATGACACCTAGAATTTGGTGGTATATTTGTTTTATGTCAACATAAATATCATTTCCCAAGTATGAGGCACCAAAAGCTCAGGAAAGCAGGTTTTATGGGGTTGCAAGCGAGAAGTAAAGTACTTGGTTGTCTTTAATTGTTCTTCCAAAATGCATCGTTGTGAGTAGCTATGCATGGAGTGACCAACCTTTTTTTTAAATGTAGTACAGGGTTTATAGGGTCTCACTACACAGATCAAACTCATGGTAATGCTCATGTTTTTAGTCTTCCAGGTGCTGGGATTATAGGCATGGGACATCATGCCTAGTGTCTACCACTATCTCTATGTGCCCTGGGGGTGGGGCCAGCACAGCATGCTGAGTATTGAACTCATGGCCTCTGTGTCTCCTGTGGATTAAGCAGGTGCTTTAATCCACTGAGCTATCTGGCCAGTCCATGACCAGCCTTTTTTAAGAGACAGAAGCAACTAAACCTGTAAAACTACTGTCAGATGGTCAACTGAAGTATTCTGTATGGAGTGGGCAGGGAGTTTCTGCTACAGTATGAGTTGTAGAAACAGTGTTTTTGCTCTCATTTTCATTCCTCAAAGCTATATATATATATATATATA
>NW_004524868.1:1723143-1728549 GCF_000260255.1 Octodon degus | reverse complement strand
TATACCTAATCCCATGATATCTTGCTCTTTAAGAGCAAGATATCATGGGATTAGGTTGAACTATTCTCTTTTAGCATTTGCAAGGGTACTCCAGTGGTTCTCACGAATACTTTGAGGTCAAGTGTGTTGTATTAGTGAGACACTGAGGAGTCATCTGCTGTCTCTGTTCCTTAAGGAATCTTATCTTCCTGCTGTAGAAAAAACACCAATATCTCTCCCCTACCTTGCCACTACTATCCCTTCTGTTTCCTATTACTCAGATCAAGAAAAAGTTCTATTTAAAACAGGCAACATGAAGTATGAAGTCCAGCTTGATGGCGCACACCTATAAATCCATTCCTAGACAGACAGAGACTAGTCTTGCTGTGAGTTCAAGGCCAGTAGGGGCTACATAGTGAGTTCAACTTTATGCTGAATTTAGTAGCAAAACCAAATCTCAACTGCTGACCCTCTTAAAAAAGCAACAGTATGAGGCAGGTCCATCTTGCCTTTCAGACAAGTTCTGTCTCCAGACAGATATCTAGCACTCATTTCTACACTAATCTTTCCTTCTGCAGGCACACCATGCACCATTCTTCTGCCAAACCCACAATGTCCTTTAATATTTCAGGCAACTCTCTTCAGTCTCTCAAGAAGCCACCCTCTCTTCCATGGAGGAGACAGTGTCCCCAATAGCTTTGAGACAAGAAGAAACTGGCTATGATGATATTGAGCTGGGTGTCATACAGTGCCTTCATTGGAGCAACCACGTGTGAAGATATCTCCTCTGTGATATAGTCCTCAAAAAATTTGAGAAAACGTTATCCTTCAAGATTGCAAAGTTTTAACATGCACCTATTATTCACATTGTTATTCTCAATGAATATTGAAGTTCTCACTCACCAGTGTTATTCTCTTTAAGAATGAGGTACATTGACCCCCCACTGACTTTGGAAAATGCTGTTTTCAAACATTATTTTCACTTGGTGAAATCTCATTTGGTATATTCATGTTATCTTCTCCAAAAGATCACACTCTTGCCTTCTTTAGGTGCAGAAATGCTCTTTATTTCAATGGCATAAAACATGGAATATCATCCCGAACTAAGTGCTTACATTCATGATGGTGATTAAGAACAGAGAATGGGCCAGTGAGATATCTCAGTGGCTTAGGTGCCTGCTTAGCAAGCAGAAGGTCCTGAGTTTGGTCCATGGTATTAAAAAAAAAACAGCAACAATATCAGAAACAGAAAAAAGATTCCCACATGTGTTTCAAAACTATTTGAAGAACATTATTTTTCCTTAAAACCTAGAAGTTTAATAATGCAAAGTGTTAGGTGCAAGGAAAATGGAGGTCTTATAGTTTTACCCAAAGTTTATAACATCTAAATTTTACTTGTCCATAAGTTTATACTTTACTCTTATGATCTTGTCTTTCTCTTTTTAATTAATTTTTATTTTTATCAATTCATCTTTGCAATAAATAATGATTACATTTCTTATGAATAGTGGTACATGTACCTAATACATCTTTATTCATTTTTATCCCCTTCTCTCCCTCCCCTCCTCCTCCTCCCATCTCTTTGTCCTATTCCTTTTTACAAGATTCCTCTCTCCCTGTTCCCTATTTACTTGGTTTTGCATTTAGTTTTCAAAAATTTCCTATTCAAAACATCTATTTTAGAGTATAAAGTCTCCACATTTTGAAATCTACTTTCTCCTTACACTTCAAGTATATCCTTACAGTACTTTTAGAAATAAGCAGAAGCAAACTGTAGTGCTTTCACTTAACACATCGAATACCTTAAAAATGTGTTAGTGTTTGAAATCTGCTTCTTCTCTCTGAGATGATCTCTTACTCTCTAGACTGTACCATTTATTTGCCCCGTCTCCCAATTATGAATGAGTTTTTGCTTTGCATAATTTTTAAACCTATATTTCTTATGAATTCCATGAGTTAATTATCAGATAATTAATGAGGCACAGTCCCTTCTGCAAATAATCATACTTAATTAATTTTGAAGAGTCACATCCTAAAGGAAGATATACATAGAAAAAAGTCAGAAGTCTACTAAATTTATGAATTTAACAGAGAAATATTTGGAATCTATATAAATGCTAGTAGTATTTTTGGAAGGTTGCTAAAGACCTTAATTTTTCAATGAAAAACTCCACTTATTTTTATTGTTTTTTAATGAATAAATATCTTTTATAAAATGTACGTAATAGTGTATCTGTTTTAGTAGAATTGTTGTGCATATTTTATATGTTCTTTGGCCTATTAAGTATGTGTATGCACACATATATACATATATATGATCTTTCAATCTGTATATATAACATTTAACTTATATAGTTTTCAAAGATAAATGAATGAATCTGATGCTGGAAAAATGATAAGTAGTGAATGAAAAATGGTATGGGAATTCAAGAAAAAGAACTTAAATGTGTTATGTACAAATATCAATTTTCTAGAGTGAAAGTAATTACTATGTAGTGAAAATTTGTACTAATAAAAGTCAGAAAATGAAAAAAAATTCAATTTCCAAATTGTTATTCATTCTATTTCTTCTATGGAATTTAGAAATTCATAAGTAACAATAAGTATATGGAAATTGCGAAGAAATTCATAAAGAGCAAATCTGCTGTGAGGAAATTATAATAAAAATGAAAACTAGAGCCAAAAATAAGTGAAATGTATTTGAAAAAAAATTAAAAATATCATTAAAACAAGAAACTGGTTCTTCAAAAAGGACAAAGTTGAAAATCCATAACTCCATAGCCAGAATTCAGGCACATTTGCAAACACATCAAAGAAATACCAACACACACAACTGCACACACACACACAAACAAGGAGAGGGAGAATTAGAGGTTGAGAGGAGAGAGAGAGAGAGAGAGAGAGAGAGAGAGAGAGAGAGAGAGAGAGAGAGAGATTTCAAATTAAATAAAATCAGAGAGAAAAATGTCACAGATGTGTAAAGAATCTTCAGAAGTTACGATGAAAATCTATTTTCAAACAAATTTGGTACTTAGAAGAATACACAAATCTTAAGACACACATTTTGAAGATGGAATTATGAGGAAACTGAATATCTGAACAAACTAGTAATGAGGAATGAGCTAATTCCATAATAAAGTCTTCTTCATCAAAGAAAATTTCAAGACAATATGGCTTTCCTGGGGAATACTTCAAAACATTTACAGAAGAATTAATACAAATTCTTTTGAAACTCTTTGAAAACATAAAGGAGAGGGAGATTTTCCAAACTCATTCTCTGAAGCCAAGATGGTTTTAGAAACAAAACTAGAGAAGAATATGACAAAAGTCAACAATAGACTAATGTCTTTGATGAAAATAAATGTTTTAGAAAAAGATAATAAAAAGGAAGACAACCATTTTATATCTGTATATTCAAAATAGGATAGATATACAGCTACTTTCTCTTATGTTAATGAGTAGAAAGATTTGTATTAATAGCGTTTAGACAGGCTGTCATGTCTGCATCTTGTACTATGAATAACCACTAAGAAGACAACAGTATGCAATGTATTAATTATTGAAACTGTCCTACTAATTGGTTTTGAAACTGTCTCATTTCTGTTTGTTTCTTAATAAAATTATTTAAAAAATAAAAATAAATGAATCATAAAAAAGGAAGACAAGAAAAAAATAAGATTTCTGGAAAGCATGCAGTGCTATTCAGTCATACATCCAATCTTGCATAATGTTTTGTGTGTAGTTGTCCCCCCACAGCTTCACGTAGTCATGGGGTGGGGACTTCTAGAGTTTGAGATTAACTCATGATCCACTGGTATTATGGGTGATCAACATTTGGATTATGAGTCTGAGTACTGCTGGGCTTATGGTGTGAGTGATTCTCCCAGCCTGGGGTGGATAGCCTGAATGTAATATGAGAGACAGAGAGACAGACTGTCTCTCTGTAGCCATTGTTGCTATTTTTCGAGTTTGCTTTCTTGTTCTTTGCCTCCACCATGAACTGCTGCCCTCTGCCCTGTGCCACACTGCTGTGGACCCAACCGATTTTGGGCTGAAACTTCCAGTAACAATGAGCTGAACAAACCTTTCCTTCCTTCATTTTGGATGTCAGGTATTTGTCCCAGCAACAAAAGAAGAGTAACTGAGACACATAATTATATCTGTTAATCTGAGCAACATATTTGATGACAAAAATAGATAATATAGCAATCATTGTTCATCAGCTATTCTTATTTTTAAAAATCTGTAATATATGTATTGTTGCATGTTATTTTGATTCTGTCTTTATTTTTGATTTTCTTGCTTTTGTTTTCACTCTTAAAAATAAAATAAATATATAATAAAAATAAATGTAACAATCTAATGTAATAAAAATTATAATCCAACATCACATGAAAAATTATTTTTGGCCAGGAATGGCAATTCATTCATGAAATCTCAGCACCCTGGAAAGTTGAGGCAGCATGAACTACAAGTTATAGCTCAGCATGGAACAATATAATAAATTTCCAACACTATCTCAAAATTAAAGAAAAAATAAAAAAAGAGGTAAAAAGGCCTGGAGATGTAGCTCATTGTGAAGGTCCTGGAATTAATCTCTCATTCCAAAAACACCTTTTTTTTTTTTTACTATTATCAAGGTAGAAATGAACCTGGATATAATAAAACCTGTTAAGTAAAATATAGTGTTGACTTGTAGTGGAAAGGAAATCTTAAACTTTTCTCTCCTGGATCTTGGACAAAACTAGGAGGCCTAATTTCACCATTTTTAGTTAACAGCACTGGAGCCCTAGCCAAAGATATTAATCAACTGAAACAAAAAGAGGTATCAAAATTAGAAAAAACAAAATCAAATTATTATTTTTATCTATCTATTTACTTTTTGTGGCCAGCCCAGCCTGCCCTTTAGATGGGGCTGGTATGTGGTGCTGGGAGAGAACTGTGAGCTCTGCACTTGTGGAAGTTTGCTTAAGCATACACAGTATGAACCTGAGCTATCTCTTTGGCCCAAAATTGTCATTGTTTACATGTAGTATGATTTTATATGCAGAAAATCCAAAGAGTCCACCAAATGTTGTTATAAATAGTTAATGAATTCAGCAAATTTTCAGGATTCAAAATCTCATATACATCTTTATCATTGTTTATGTATGAGAATTGTAAAATATCAGTTTTAAAAAGAAAATCAGTTTGATAGAAGCTACAAAAATGTTTAGGAAGAAAGTTTGACAAAGTAAGGAAGAATTATTTTTTGGAACATTTTTTTTGTGAAAACTGTAAAACTATGGCTAAGGTAATAGAATAGTAGGTAAAACTCCCTCAAAATGGAATTAGTATGTAGAGTCCTCATAAAATTAAAATTAGAGATTTCATTTGACCTACCTATTTCCCTTCTTGGTATCTTGCTGAAAGAATTAAACATATATG
>NW_004524868.1:1721792-1723033 GCF_000260255.1 Octodon degus | reverse complement strand
TTTTAATAGCAAGATTTTGGAAACTGCCCAAATGCCTATCAACCAAAGATGTGGTTAATAGAAGTGCTGGCATCAGGCTATGGTCATGATGAATCTTGTTCTCTTAGGGTGTGGACTTTTTCCTCTTCCTTCAGCACGTTATCAGGATGAGTCTAAATGTTCTCCTCAATTCAATTAATATCCTAGAAGGTACTGAGGCACAGCCCTTGAGAAGTGGTTCTCCTCTAAGTACTACATATAGTCTCTCAAAATTACTTTCTATTTAAGTATTGTAATTACTTGTTTAGAAAAAAAAAGAAGTAACTCTAGCTTCATGTTGTGAGTAAAAGAAATTCAAATGATCAACTTGTAAGCACTATTCACATGATATTCAAGTATAGAAAGTGCCTAATTAATCCTCAAATCCCACCCCAGGGTGCACCTGTTAGAAAAAGAAAAAGGTCATGAACTTGCTAATTTCTGACCTCCAATGTTGGCTCAATAATATCACAAATAGTATAGCATCAAATTTCCCATCCTTCCAATCATTCAAGAGAAGTTGTTCTGTGATACCATATGGCTTCAACATGTGCTAGTTCTCCAGTCCTTCACATAAGAAGTAAAGGGAAGCATGAGCATTATATACTCTCTGCATTATTACTAATGGCTATGGGATATTTATATGTTATTATGCTTCCAATTACTACTTCCTCTAAGTATTTTTTATTTCATTCTCAAACTATTTTCTGACCATGATTCTAATTTTCTTTCTGCCTGATCTCATCATTTGTGTAGACAATTCACTGCTGCTTCTTCCTCCAAAATATTACTATAAAAGTAGTTATGGATATTTTGGAGCTAAAGGACTAGTGAGAAAGAGTATCCTCTAGCTAAGATGGATAGATTAGAAAGCTAATCTGACTTTACCATTTCAATACAAGAGCCAGTGAGATGGCTCAGTAGAACAAGCCCTTGCCTGGCAAGCACAAGGGTCTGAGTTCAATCCCCAGTTTTGACAAAACAAAACAAACAAGCAAAAAACACCTTCTGATGTAGGGACTTAAAGTTCAACATATCAATACTTGATGAAAAATACCTGTTCCTTATTATGTCTAAGATGTTTGAAATGCGGTGAGATAGTGAGGTTAAGATTGATAGCCTAAATCATTTGATAATAACAATAAGGTTTTCTTCTGGATGGTTAACAACCTAAGTTTGCAGACCAAAATTAGAGAAAAAGGAGGGCTACAAGGAAAGCCAAC
>NW_004524868.1:1716513-1721175 GCF_000260255.1 Octodon degus | reverse complement strand
GAATGATTTGTTCTAATGGTGCTTGTAAATAGGATCACAAGTCCGCATCTTGTACAGCAATTAACCACTAAGAAGAATATATGCATTGTATTATTTGTTGAAACTGTACTTCCGATTTGATTTGAAACTGTCTCATTGCTATCTGTTTATCAACAAAACTGTAGAAAAAAAAACACCTTCTGAGAACAATTATTTATTTGGGGCCAGGGAGATGGCTCAGTAGAATAAGTGCTTCCCTGGCAAACACAAGGGCCTGAGTTCAATCCCCGGTTTGCAAAACAAAACAAACAAAAAAAACAAAAACAAAAACAAAAACAACAACAAAAAAAAACCCAAGCAAACAAACAAATAAAAAGTTCATGAACTACCTCAGTGCAGTTAAACATCAGGCTTTCCACACAATGGAATTTCTTTGTATGTCTTTTCATGCTTACCTTTTCATAATAACTTTATACAGCCTTCCCTCTTCCCACTGGGTTTTCTTAATTACCTTTTTTGCTTATGTTTTTGAATGGCTTCCTTACTGAGATCTTAATTCAGCTTTAATCCTCAGATTCAGAGAAGCAACAAGGAAATAAGGTGATGAACATCCTTCCTCTATGAGATAAAGTAGGAAAAAATACTGTGTTTCAGAGTATATGATTTGTTTATATTCAAAGGGCAGAGAATAGTTTGTTTAAGCAGTCATTGCTCCGAGAGTCTTGATTCCTTGATTTCACATTTGAACATGATGTGCACAGACTGAAACATTACAGGAAATCAGTGCACTTTGCTGATCTATTTACCTGTCTCTCTTGTGTTTTTGTCCAATAGAGAATTTCCATCTTTCCAAATAGAAGTATAACATAGGTTTAACAAACAGATCATTTCAGTTGCAGATGATTGAGGGCATACCAGACTTACAGTTGGAATATAAATCTAAGTATAATAATTGGACACTCACTAACTTCTTATGACACAGTACACATATAACATTAACTTTGTTCTTCTCCATAATTCAGTCTCATTTACTGAATGTAAAAACAACTACTATTATTTCTTTTGGTATAGGAAAATTTTCTGCTACAAACCACTGTAGTAGTAAATGCAAAGGAGTCTAATGGTCTATAGAAAAACATCCTGCAGTTTGGTAATATCTGATTAACAGTAATACAAGAGGCCTTTCTGATATCTACTTGACAGAAAACTGTGGTTTGTCTCATATATCTTAGATTGCTGTGAAAGACTTACAGCATCTACAGAATTTTTTGAACCTTCAATTACATCTTAGATGAAGCACAGATATAAAATAACATTTAATTTTATGAATTTGAATTTGAATATATGAAGTGATGATGGTTCATATAGTTTGGCTCAAAAATAAAAGATAATGCTAGAAAAATTAATCTCAAGTGGGATAATTCTTTCACATGCTATGGAAAATATGTGAACTATTAGGGGTTACTGAAATCAACAGTAATAATAGTAGTATCCAATGAATTGACCACATCTGTGTGGGTGCAGTTTCTGAGCAGAGAAAACCCTGATTGACTTGGTGAGTGAAGCACAGCAAGTAGGGCAAAAGTTAGTGAATGGCCCCAAACTGGGGAGAGGACTTCTTGGGAGAAAATGAAAGTTTTGATGTTATATTTCTCCAACATATTTTCTCACTTAACAGTAACTTCAGAAATCTCTGTTAACAATCTATGCTGCTTGCTATGTTCATGACTCATACTTATAAGGAAAGTACAATGTTTACTGCATTTTGATAAAGCAATGAGAAAAATAATGTGATTAATGTAGTTGAAGAATAAGTTGAGCCAGGGTGAAACATCTCAAGATTCAAAGAGAAAAAAAAGGTAGAAAATATCACTGAGATGTGAAAGAACTTTGAAATATCAACTATTTTTTAATTTATTATTTTATTTTCTAATGAGAGTACAAATAGTATTAAAACAAAAAACACAAAAGGGACAGAATTTCACAAAACAAAATTGTGTGAATTTCACAGTATTGGTAGTAATGAAGAGCTTCTCTTCAGATTATTTGTTCGTATCATTTACATTCATGCAAAGTTGAAGAAGGAAGAGAAACAAAGAAATATATTTGAAATTAAGAAGAGAAAAAAGGACAAAGAACTGAAAAAAGGAGACAAAATAAATTAAGCACCAACTCTTCCTTTGTATACACCAGGAGAAATCCACAGTACAGTCATCCAAACCATGTGACATAAATAGATATATGTCTTTCCCTAACTCTGTCTCTTGTCTTTCTCCTCAACTCAGTATTTCCTTTCTTTCCAAAAGTTCATTCCATTTTCCCCATTCATCATTTATTATTTCTTTATAATACTTATTTGTGTAAAAGTACTACATTTTCTTTATGCATTCCTCAGGTGCTGAGCATATAAGTTGATGCCTAGATTTAACTATAACAAATTGTGCTGCTATAAACATGGGTGTACATATATTCCTGTTGTAGGATATTTTCAGTTCAGGAGAAATACTGAGAAGGAGAATAGCTATGCTGATTGAAACTTACAATTCTACTTTTTTGAGGAATCTCCACACTGATTTATACAGTGGTTATACCAGTTTGCACTCCCACCAACAGTGGAAAAGAGTTTATTTATCCACACAACCAATACAGCATTTGTTATTGGCTGATTTCTTGATGATAGTCATTCTTTCTGAGATGAGATAGAATCTCAGTGCTGTTTTAATTTACATTGCTCAAATAACCAATGATGTTGAACATTTTTTTCATATATTTATATGAAATTTATATATTTTCATCTCAAGAGTGTATATTCATCTCAGATGCTCATTTTTAGATTGGGTCTTTGAATCTATGGTGCCTTATTTTAAAGTATTCTTTATGTGTTCTATGTAGAAGACCTTTGTTAGAGGGATGGTTGGCCATAACTTTTTCCCAGTTTGTGGGGTTTCTTTTCACTCTGTTGGAGTTTCTTTTTGAAGTACAGAAAGCTTCCAAAAAGGTGTACCCCACTTTTGATTATTAGAGGCATTTCCTACGCAGTTTTATTCATGAACTCTTTACCTACCCCTATGTCTTTAAGATTTTTACCTACATTTTCCTCCAGAAGATATCGTGTTTCTGTTTTAATGTTTAAATCTTTGATCCATTTGACTGTATCTCTGTGCATAGTGATAGACATGAGTTTAATGTTAGCCTTCCCTATGATGAATGTCAGTTTTTCAAGCACCTTTTATGAAAGAGGCTGTCTTTCTTCCAGTGAACAATGATAGGACACTTTATCTAAGGTAAAGTAGTTTGAATGCGTTTGCCATTGTGTCTGCATCTTGTAATCTGTTGCATGGATTCTCAAGTCTGTCTTCATGCCAGTACTATGGTAGTTTTATCAAAGTAAACTTATAGCATAATTTCAAGTCAGGGACTGTGATTTCCTCTGCCATCCTTTGTTTCCGAGGATTGCTTGTGATTTTATAGTTCTCTTCTGGCTTCAAATGAAGTTTTGGAATATTTTCCCTCACTGTGAGATTTTCTAAAAGTATTTTCATTGGGATTGCATTGAACCTGTATACAAATTTTTAGAGAATTACCATTTTCACAATGTTCACTCTTTTTATCCAGGAGCAGGGAATATCTTTCTATTTTCTGAAATCTTCTACGATCTCTTTTTACAGAGTAGTGTAATTTCATTGAATAGAACTTTTACTTTTTTAGTTAGATTACTTCCTAAGTATTTCATTTTCCATGGTGCTATCTTAAAAGGCACTGTTTCTCTAACTTCTTTCTCAGTGTGTTTGTTATCTGTCTAGAGGAATGCTATTGACTTTTGAGTATTGATTTTGTATCCTGCTATGTGCTTGAATTTATGTATTAATTGTAGGAACTTCTTGGTGGAGTTTTTTGGGTCTTCCAAGTAAAGTTTGTTTTCACCTGAAAATAATGATAGTTTAGCTACTTCTTTACCCATTGTTATTCTTTTTATTTCTCTCTCTTGTCTAGTAGCTCTAGCTAGTGATTACAGAACTAAATTGAATAGGAATGGTGATGGAGGACATCCTTGTCTTGTACCTGATCTGAGAGTAAAAGATTTCAGGTTTCCCCACTTAGAAATATGTTAGCTGTTGGGCTGTCATAGATGGCTTTTATCAGATTGAAATAGAGGCCACATATTCCATATTCCAATTTTCTGTAGGACTTTGAACATGAATGAGTGTGGGACTTTATCAAAAACCTTTTCTGCATTGAGATGATCATGTGGCTTTTGGATTTCACTCTCTTGACACAACGTATTACATTTATAGATATTTGTATATTGAACCATCCTTGCATCCCTGGGATGAATTCTACCCAGTCATTGTGTATAATCTTCTTGATGATTTTCTGTATTCTGTTTGCTAGGATTTTATTGAGGAGTTTTGCATCCATGTTCATGAGGGAGATTGGCCTGTAGTTCTGTTTTTAGTTGCATGTTTCTCTGGTTTTGGTATCAGTATAATACTTGAGTCTAAGAATGATTTTGGGAGGATTGCTTCCTTTTCAATTTCATTGAAGAGTTTGAGGGGTGTAGGGATATATTGTCCATAAATTTCTTGTAGAATTGAGCTGTGAATGTATCAGGACCTGTACTTTTCTTTTCTTTTCTTTTCTTTTCTTTTCTTTTCTTTTCTTTTCTTTTCTTTTCTTTTCTTT
>NW_004524868.1:1695386-1715898 GCF_000260255.1 Octodon degus | reverse complement strand
AAAAAAAAAAAAAAAAAAAAAAAAAAAAAAAAAAAAAAAAAAAAAAAAAAAAAACTTTATGATTTTGTCCTATCTTTGGGCTTTTTGTTTGGTTTCCTTTTCTTTTTCTAGGTGTCTGAGGTACAGCATTAGGGTATTTATATATTCCAATTTTTTTCCTAATGTGTGAGTTTACAGTGATAAATTTGCCTCTAAGCAATGCTTTCATTTCACCCCATGAATTCCTAAAAGTTTTGCTTGTGTTTTCATTGAATTGTAAATGTTTAATTTCATCTGTAACCCATTGTTTGGTAAAGAGGGTGTTGTTTTATTTCCATGTACTTATGAGGTTTTTTGTGTCTTTTGTCATTTTTTGCAATTTTATTACACTGTAATCAGATAATATACATGGGATAATTTCTGTTTTCTTGAACATACTTAAGTGTGACCTATGGACTATTATGTGGTATATTTTTAAAAATGAGCCATCTGAAGCTGAAAAAATTGTGCATTTAGATGTGGTTGGTAAGAACACTCTGTATATGTCCACTAAGTCCATTTGTTCAAAACTTTAGTTCAGTTCTGCTGCTTCTTTGCTAACTTTTTGTTTGCTTGTTGCATCTTTTTAGGATAAGGGGTTGTTGAGGACACTTGTTAAGATGGTGTTATTGGATATTAGATTTTTCACGTAAATTAAGATTTGTCTTATACAGTTGAGTTTTCCCTTGTTGGATGCATAGGCATTTATTAGTGTTACCTTTTTCTCTTGAATTTTTCCCCTAACCAGTATGTAGTGGCCTTCTTTATTTCATTTGATCACTCGTGTTTTAAAGATAAGACTGTCTATAAAAAGGACTGACATTCCTGTTTTTTTTTTTTCTGAGGTGCTGAGGCATGACTTTCAGCCTATGAATTTCTTTATGAGTTAAGTGTGTTTCCTGTATACAGTATATTGTTGTATTTTCTTCCTAATCCACTGTGCCAGTGTATTTTTTTTAATTGGTGAATTGAGTCCATTTACATTGATGGTTATAACTGAGGTGTATTGACTTATGATTGACATGTGTTTACCTGCTTTTATACACCCCTTTTTTTCCTGTGTTTAATTGTTTGCCCTATTTGGCGTGTTCTTTCAATTCTCATTTGTGGAGTTGTGTTCATTTTGGTCACTCTCTAGAATATCTTTTAGTATTCTGTAAAGTCGGCTTTGTCAACATGAAATTGTTTAGGTTTTCTTTATTGTGGAAGTATTTCAGTTGTCTATCAAACTTGAAATGAAATTTTTACAGGGTACAGCAGTCTGGGCTAGAATTTGTTCTTGTGGAGGACTTCAAGTAAATTGATGCATTTTCTACTTGACTTGATTTGTGAAGAGAAGGCTGCTGTTATTCTGCTTGGTTTTTCTTTAAATGTGATGTTTTTAGTATACTGTTACTGTGCTGAAATTCTGGGATCTTTATTATACGTCTGGGTGTTTTTAATTGGGTTGATTTTATTTTGAGTTCTATATGATTTGGTTACCATAATGTCAGGTTGTTTCCTATATTTGGGAAGTTTTCTGCTATTACTTCTCCCTAGAGTCTTTTTTTTTGTCTGTTTATTGATTTCTATGGGATTACTCCAGAAAGTACGCAAGATAGGGTGAGCTCTTGAACATTACCCACCATCTTAGATGACAAGATCTTCTGGGCACTGTCACAATAAGGTATAGTGGCCAAATCTGGGGAAGATACATCTCTGCTAGTGTGAACCAGAGAAAGTGACCCCATAGTCATGGCTGAGTTTATTAGATAATGGTGCAACAGAAGCTTCTGCACCCTGAGTGAAGCAAGCTACACCTGCACATTGTGAAACATTTCCAGATTCCTGTGCTAGAGGACTATGGTTCTGGGTGTGGTTCATTGGCTTGATCCCCAGCAGGCTACAGATTATCACCACCCTGACTCTCTTAAGAAGATTTAGTCAGATCAGATCATGTAGTGACCAGGACTGAAACAGCTGGTCAAGGCAGTCCCCCTTGAAGTTCTGTGTCATGCTCAGGCTGGAAGAGATAGACAGAAGACAAGGAGTCAACAAGGGGAGGTCCAGATAGCCAGGGAGGGGCCAACAAATTGAAAATAAAGAGGTAGAGGCACAACATCATTCAAAGTGAGTCCAGAGCCCACCTTCTAGAGACTCTGAGCCAGAGGCTAAGACAACTGACATCATGCATCCCACCCAGTGACTATCCTGGCAAAAGTTTATGGTCTATCACAAACAAGTGCTTTGGCAAGGAGACCCTGTTCATAATTCTGTATAAGTGTTTAGGGTTCCCGTATCAAGCTGTGAAGTCCAGGATGTAGTCACTGTGTATCTGTCAGGGGTGGATATGGGCTGCCCATCGAGTGCTCTTGGGAGGCAGAAGTTTCTTTGTCTTTAGGGATGAACTTTACCAAGCTGCTAAATATGCAAAATCAAGATTGTTCCCACTTGAGGCCATCATTCAGAAACTCATAGCACAGCCCATTGACACTCCTTCCACAAGACAGCTTCAGGGGTCCAGGCTGGTTGTGCTGACATTTGACCACACTATCAGTGTGGATTGTCTTCGTGAGTGCTGGTCATGGAGATGAGTGTACGTACTTTGTGTGTCTAGAAAACAGCTCATAGCCACACTTCACACAGACATAGATACCTGGTTAAAAGTGGTTCTGGAAAATCTCACCCCTGAATAATCTGCAGAATGACATAGTATCACCAGATCAGATCAGAGAGCTCTAATACCTAACTAGTACCTAAACCAACAGAGCCCCCATATTCTTTTTATATCATTTGCATTGACTCCTTCTTTCTCACTGATGCCTATTAGTCCTACATTATTCATCTTTGCATTGTCTTGAAGATGTTGAATTACACTTTTCTGCATCCTAGTTGTTCTTAAGAGATCTTTTCTTACCTTTTCACTTGCTGTAATGGCATCTTCAAGCTCTGAAACTGTATCTTCACTTTCATTCAAGAGTTTTTGCCAACTTGTGATTGAAGATTCAATTTCCTCTATAACTCTTGGAATCTGCTTCATCTGATCTATTTCTTTCCTATATTGTTCATCCAAGGATTCCATCATTTTCTTAATTCTTCTCTATTTTTTACCAGTATCTATTCTCCTCTATTTTTATTAGCATTTAGTAATTCTTTCATTATAATTTTCATTTCTTTTCTTACTTCAGAGATTATTTCTGATCTGAGTTCCTCTGTATGTTTCTACAGTCGCTTCTTTACTTCAAATGCTATTCAGAGATTTCAGGTGTGTGAATTCCAATTTCTCTCTCTCTCTCTCTCTCTCTCTCTCTCTCTCTCTCTCTCTCTCTCTCTCTTTTCTTTCTTTCTTTTTGGCAGAACTGGGGATTGAACTTAGGCCCTTGTGCTTTCCAGGGAAGCACTTACTCCACTGAGCCATCTCCCCAGCCCTTCCCTTCCAATTTCTTCTGTGCTAGTGTCTCCTACATTTGTTCTTGGAGGGCTTGGGGCCTGAGAATGCATTTTGCTCCTTCTCTTTGTCATTTCGTGTAGTTCTGTCCTCTGATTTTTGGTGTAGAGCTTTGGTGCAGTCATTACCTTAGCACCTACTGAAATTCTTATCCAAGAGAGATTATGTGTTTTAAGCAGTTATAATTTTGTATTTATAGAACTACAATTAGGAACACTAATAATGGGTACTGATATTTAGCAGTTGACAAACTTTCATAACTAATTGGTTTGTATTTTAGGCCATAAGAGCAAACATTACATTTGTATAACTTAGCAGATATTAAATTGTTAATTTGTATTTAAATTAGCTCCCCCAAGTTCTGTCTGATCACCTCCCCTTGATGTACATGGGGTCTCATAGGTAGACTGGTTCACCCACTTGCCTGAAGGCTTGGGAAGCCTTCAAATCGCATTGCAGTAAATATGCTTGTACCTATGACACTACATTTTGGTAAACATATTCCTCCAAGGCGGCTCCTGGTGATTGCATTATAGATGACATTTATACATTTTTAATAGCGTTTGTGATCTTAGTAAGATGACTAGTTTTCACTTGTGGTCTTGAGATTGCAACAGAAAATACTGGTATTAGAAATGGGCATGCAAGATGAACACATGTCTTTCAGAGGAAGGAATTATAGAAGCCAATAATACATGAAAAAAATACTTCACATCACTAGCCATCCATGAAATGCAAATCAACACAACACGGAGATATCATCACACCCAAGAAAGAACGGCTATCAAAAAGAAATCAACCAACAACAAATGTTGGAGAGCCCTTAGGATAAAAGGAACCCTTCTCCACTGCTGTTGGGAATGTAGACTGGGGAAACCATTATGCAAATCATTGTGGAGACTCTTTACATAACTAGGACTGGAAATCCAACTATCCTTCTACTGTGAATTTTCCCAGAGGAACTGAAAACATCATATCATAGTGATATATATGCAGCTATGTTTATTGCAACACAATTTGTGATAGCCAAATATTGGAAGCAAAATAAAATAACATTAAAAATAAGAATAAAAATTACATAGTTTTACACAGAAATTTAGAAATCTAAACATATACAACATTGCAGCAGGTCAGTCCTATGACCTTCATTTTCTTGTCTCTTGTTTTCATTTGTTACTCTTCCTTTAAAAACAAATAATTACTTCAGAGATAGTATACCAGTAATTGGTATGGCATGACAGTGCGTGTTTAGAAAATCAGAATGACAAGCATTCCAAGCATGACACTAGTATTACATATTGATATCATCAGTGCAGTTGCTTAAGTCACAGGTAACAGCATATATAGTTAATTCAAGTTGAGAACCCTACCAATTAACTTCTAGTTTCAAAAACTTGCTGAAGATTATCAGGATCATTGCCTTACCCATCTTGTGCATATGTATGGTTTTTGCCTCTGTCATGTTTCCTAGATTTTCTCCTTACCTTCTCTTCACTGTTTAATCCTTAAGTTCTCACTTTCCTTTTTAATTGTATTATACCTTTCTATTTTTATTTCTTGTTTTGAGTTCTTACACTAGGGAGACTATAAGGTATTTATACTCATGGATCTGATTTTTTTTATTTATGAATATATCTTCAACTGGAATCCATTTTCTTTTTTTTTTTCTTCACATTCTGTAGGATTTAAAAGTAACCTCAATAAAATTGTGGGAAAAAATAAAAATAAATAAATAAATAAAAAATTTAACATACCTCACTTGGTGGAAAATACCTGTTCCATGTTATGTCTAAGATTTTTAGTATTCATACATATAGTGAAGTTAAGCTCAATGACCTATGTTGTAGGGTAATAATAATAATCTTCTCCTCTGCAGGGTTAACAACCTAAATTTCAGACCAAAAATTAGAGAAAAAGGAGGACTGCCACCATTTTGGCCCTAGCCCTTCAAGGACGGTGAAGATTCAGGACATAGGAGAACCTCTACTGTAAAATCATGTAACTCAGTTATGTCACAAATTTGCTGATGAAGGAGATTATGGATCTACAGATGAAAGTGATGGACAATATAGAGTGTGCCTAAGGAGAGTCACAGGGAGAGAAATATTCTCTCAGGCTTTCACAGAAAGCAGATTGTTCAAGCAATGGCCATCACTCATCAATATGGCTGATACTGACAAAGGATCTAGAAACTGCTGTACAGGGTTTCAGGGTCAATCCCAAATGGATTTGACTGACCTTGGTGGATATAAAACTTACATTTCTTGTTATATATGTCTTGCTTCATCTTTGTCTTAGCCATCCAGCAGAAAAATATGAAAATGAAGCATAAAAAGTAAAGCCATATTAATATGGTGAGCTGTAAAAGGCTCAAGTCAACAACTTCTGACTTCTGAATTTGCCAATCTTATGGAAAATCCATCACTATTATGGACTACTGGACTATATTGGATTATTTTGCTGAATTCAAGCAGATACAATATTTTAATCACAATGGATTGCACTTTTCTGACAAAACTAGATTTAAAAAAGGGGATGCAAATGAAGGAGCATTTTGTATCTGTATATTCCAAATAGGTTAGAGATACAACTACTTTCTCTTATTTCAGTGAAGAGAAAGATTTGTACCAGAAGTATTTGGACAGAATATCATGTCTGCATCTTGTACTATGAATAACCACTACAAAGACAACAATAAACAATGTATTAAATTTTGAAACTGTCCTAATAATCAGTTGTTAAACTGTCTCATTGTTTTTTGTTTCTCAATAAAATTAATAAAAAATAAACAGAACATTTTATTTTATTTACAATTCATTTATTTATTTATTCATTAATTTTTGACAACATATGTTTATTTATTTTTTAAAGAGAATTTCCCTAAAAATAAAAAGAGTATTATCCATTTATTACTTGCTTTGCCAATCAGGCAGGTTGAGTAGTTCGTCTTCTAGATATCTGTCGAAGAGAACAAATCCCATATCTTCATCTGACTCCTCTGACACTTCCTCACCTTTGATGTTGGCTGGGGCAACTGCAGAAGCAGGAGAAGCAGCCAGAAATGCAAATGGATCAACCCAGAAGGCCTGACTGTAGAGCAAGTGGGAAAGTGTTATCAGTCTCCACAGACAAAGCGTGGATTGTCTTATACCCATTAATGATAGAATGGGGCACTGATGCAACAGTTGGATAACCAGTTTGCAGACACTAGCAACATTGCGGACGCCATCCAGAAAGCAAGCATGAGCTTTCCTGTGTAGCATCAAGCACTTGAGTTTTGTAAATGTTGTTACTGTGAAACTCTTGCTGTAGGATCAGCCCAAAAGAATATTCAACATGTTCAGGAGGGTGGTCTCGCTGGCTCCCAGTTTGTGTTGTCTTATTCAGCTGTACTTCTCTCAGGATTTCAGTGGTGCCTCTGGAGATTTTAATGGTGATGCCAGATTCTGGAATGACTTCTCGCACCCCAGACTCAGCTTCTGGGCTGGCATGGTGACTTCACAGGGTGCAAAGGCACCTGCCTAGAAAGCAGTTTTTTTGTTGTTGTTTTGTTTTTTTTCTTTTTGGACCTGGGGGTCTAACTCTGGACCTTGCACTTACCAGGCAGGCACTTAGGCTGTGGAGCTATCTCCCTGGCCCCAGCTGGCAGCTTATTGGCCAGCACCATATCCCTGATCCCAGTAAGGTCCTCCTTGGTGAACACATAGCCAATGCTACTCTGCATATAAAGCAACAGTTTGTTTAGAGCAGGGCTGCTTTCTATTTTTCCTCAGATGGTCTTGTGTATCATGGTATTTTTGCCCATCAGCATCACAGTCTTCCCTCAGAGGGATATTTGAATCTGCTGCATCTCAAAGAGTCAATGTCTGCTCCCACAGTGAAATATTTTAGATAACCATCCAAAAGTTGGATGATCTTAAGGAAGTAGATGGACTTCCAGGTTGCCTTGTCTTTCCTGGGCATCACAAAAGTGCATCAGAGATTGCCATGCAAGGTTTAAAAACATCATTTCCTCAGGAACACTTGGAAAAAGTGACAAATGTTAAATTAAAATCTTCTCATCTAATGCCCCTATCTTTCCACCTCTAAAAAGGGGCATACTTTTCTTTGTTTCCTGCAGGTCTTTTAATTGCTTTCCTGCTCCAATTCCATGTCATGTTGCCATTCCACAAGCTTGGTTGCTTCTGCTACTGCCCCCCTCCTCACCCTGTACACTTATATCTCATCTTCATGCACCTAGTCATGCCCCTTTGACCTCACCCTGGAGCCAGGCCTGGAGTTGCATATCTGTAATGCCAGCACTTGGGAGCTGAGGTTCACTGAATTTGAGGCCAGTCTAGATTATAAAGCAAGATCTTGTATCAAAAAAGAAAAATTCTACCTTATTTTTTCTGTTTTCTTCCCCTTTTTAAATTTGATTTTGAGCTGCTCTTGCTTTGTAATTCATTCAGACCTTAAACTTACTATCCTAGGCTAGCATCCAATTTGAGATGATCCTCTGGCATCAACCTCCTGAGTGCTGAGATTACAAAAGTGTACTATCATACCTGGATTTTTTGGAAAAGTTTTACAGATTTTTGGGATAAAGTGTGGAAATTTTAATAAATGTATACAATTGTTGCAGTTAGATCAAGAACTGGCATCTCCATCCATTTTTTACTTTCATCACTTCATTGGAAATATGTATTATACTTTCAGCTGTTTTGAAATGCTTAGTTGCTATCAACCAGTTACTCAACTGTGCTACAGAACATAATTCTTCTTCAAATCCAACTGTTCCCAGTGCTAGTCATTCTCTTCCCATTGAAAGCTTTTGTTTTCTCAAGATGCCCTAGCCATGTCCTTGAGTGGTTGTTTCAATGCTTCCTTCATCTCAAAATCATGAGTTGTACAGGAGCCATATTTTTCCAGTAAACCTAGCCATCTTCCACAAAGCTAATGGAGATTCCTCCATGGGCCTGGGTGTGGGTGCTTTCTCAGAGGTCTAGTCAAGGAAATTTTTCCTTTAAAGAACAGTCTGGCTCAGGCTGGGCTCAAAAGCATTAGTGATCCTCAGCACATCCTGTTCTTTATAAATATATTCATCCTGACTCTCAGGTGCAAACTACAGATGTGAACTTTTTGCACTCACAGGTCCTCATCCCTGAATGAGCAATGTACCCAACCAGGCCAAACATAGAAGCCTACATCTTCTTGTGAAGAGCAGTTATCTCCACTCTTGTACACTATCATGGATGCCACAGGGCAGTGCCTAGGGTATGTCAGGTGCCATCATAACAAAGGCACTTGGCAACCCCAAGCCTTGGTACAGCCTTATATCCTCACATTACCCAGTGATAAGTCTTTCTTTCTTATCAGGACAGACCTACTGGTTAGGATTTGGGCCTTTTACAGATTCCTTTTCCACTTGCTTCTTGAAATTCTCCATATTTTGAACCCATGACTAAAACCCAGTAGAGAAGGCTCTTAAAAACTCAGGACCCTAAAAATGAACCCAAACAAACTCTTGGCCAACATCTGTTGGTGCTCTAAGAGCTCTAGCTCAACTCAGCAAAGGTTTTAGCCATGTCAGTTTATTTAAAGCCCTTGTATACGCAAAGCCACTGCAGCAAACCTTGAAACCATTTGTAAATTAAATTATGACTGTGTCAACCTAAACCTCACTGAAAAAAGGAATATATTGCATACAATCAAAAACTATATCCCCCCATAAAATACTATCAAGAAGTGGCCTCTAGCTTCCAGCCACAATATTGCATTAGAAATGCAGCAAAAGGACTGCGTACATTAGTGGTAAAGTACTCGCCCAACAATTGTGAGGTGCTGTGTTCAATCTTGAGAACAACAACAACAAAAGATAACAGGGGATTGAAATGTCCCCACATTGTACTCAGTATAGTACAAGAATACCTCATTCAGACAATTGAAGAATAAAGGCCTCAGAGATTGGGATCAAGTATAGATGCCTGAAATACTTCAGAATATCTGCCCTTGAAGCCTATAGTTAAAACAGTAAGACTGAACACATCTTTATAAACTTCCTTGAACACCTACAACAGTCAAAATTTCAAATATTTCTGAGAATCAATATCAAAGATCATCCTTTATTATAACAGTAGGAAATAATAACATCTGCAAGTATTCATTTATCCTAAGACATAGATGCTCCTGTTTATTGGATAGGTTAATCAACACCCAATGTTGCATGCCTGTCCTAGAAAAAATTGCCAGATGCATCAATTCTCTTGAGAAAGCCTCTGATACAGGAGGGAAGCAGCTTGTTTCTTGTGTAACAAATGTTCCAGTCACCAAGATTCTCAAATAGATTCAATGATAACTTCGAGCCCTTTGTCTCCTCCTGGGCTGCGCTGCTGCCAACTCTAGAACTGTACTCCGGAACTCTTCTGAAATCTGAGGACACAGGATAAGGCTCCAGAGCAGGAAATGCATGAGAGCTTCCACATCTGACCCAAGGCCAACACTCTAAAGGGCTTTGAGCAGAGGTTGGCAGGTGGCACCTCTATACATAAACCTCACAGGTGACTCAAGAGGCCTGCAACAGTAAGCTGCTAGTGACCTCTGCTACTCTGTAACCAAGCTTTTCAAGTTTTTGGGTTCCTCATGGGGGCTCCAGAAATAGGATGCTGCTTTCCACAAAGCCCAGAGTCCGCTGGCAATGGCCCATCGTAATCACTGTAGTGTAAAGGTCTAAAATTCTTTTAATACGTTAGAATTAATATTGTTATTTAAATGGCAATGGAATACCCATCTCTGACAAAACTAAGTAAAAAAGGGGATATAAATGAATGGCTATTTTGTTTCTGTATATACAAAATAGGATAGGTATACAGCTACTTTCTCTTAATTCAATGAGAAGAAAGATTTGTACTAAGAATGTTTGAACAGTACATCATGTCTGCATCTTGTACTATCAATAAATACTACAAAGACAACAATATGCAATGTATTAATTATTGTAACTGTCCTACTAACCTGTTTTGAAACTGTCTCATTGCTATTTGTTTCTCAATAAAATTAATGTAAGAGAGAATAAAGTTTAAATAAGACAACACATTATGCCTAAGTGAGATAGGCCCCAGGAAGAAGAGAAGCCCTTATCCGTACAAAGACTAGTACAAATATACTCGCAGCAGTTTTTATATGGGATGGTTAAGAATGGAAACAACCAAAAGTCAAGAAAAAAATAATTAATGTTGTTAATATATATTAAATATTTCAGGCAAAAATAACTAAGACTATAAATACTATTCATATAAATATGTATATAGTACTGTACTATACTGCTACATAGCAGAAATCCATGATAAATAATTTAGATTAATATTTTTGGAAAAGCCACAAAAGAGTACGCTGAGACTGCAACTGATACTGGGCATGGTGGAGCACCTGTAATCCCAGCACTTGGGAGGTTGAAAACAGGAGGAACACTACAAGTCTTATATTTGTGTAGTGAGATCCTGTAGATTCTGTACTAAATACATTTAAAAAATTGAAATTCAAGAAATAGTGGAAGAAGATTAGTAGAAGAGAATGAAAAAGAATTGGTGAAAAAAGGAAGAAAGGAAGAATGAAAAGTAAAGAAGGGATAAAGAAAACCCCAGAAAAATAAAAATAATTATAAAATGCTAAACAAAACATGTTAAAATCCAACCAGACAGCAAAAGGATAAACAATGAAACAAACAAGGAAGAATATATGCAGTAAGTACTTCTGCTGTTTTCAATTTTGTGATAGTATTCAAGTCAAATCCCAAAAATGTGCTGTGTCCTCCACCCAAGTTTACCATGGGAATTGTGGTGGGAATAGAGCTGATCGGGCCTGTGGATGTGAAGTTTGGGATTCTGTTGATAGAATTCTCCAGAGCCTAGTGCTGTCTCCTTACTGTTGCTTTAGACACTTCCATGTCACTGGTGTCACTGATTATTCCACACACCAAACTCCCATGTGCACTTGTAGGCCTCGGACACCTGGCCTGTGTCTGGGTAGTCCGGTGGCTCTACCAACCTGTGAACTTTTAAACATTGATAATATATTTTCTCTTCAACTAGCAATGATGTGTGTTGTAAAGACAATTTTCTGTTCTAAATTCTACTGTGGACCATGAAGATATTGCTTCTTTGTCCCATATTGTGGCATACACCTCAAGTCCCATCACTCTGAGAGACTGAGGCAACTGGATCACAAGCAAAACAAACACAGTGCCTTAGACCCT
The DNA here is from genome assembly GCF_000260255.1 of Octodon degus. NCBI lineage: Eukaryota > Metazoa > Chordata > Mammalia > Rodentia > Octodontidae > Octodon > Octodon degus. The sequence goes on along the minus strand of NW_004524868.1, from coordinate 1,704,220 downwards.
CTCATAAAATAAAAAGGAATGGAATTTTAGTTCAGTGCAAATTGTGCAAGAATAAAATCTCCAGTGCTGCAACACACACACACACACACACACACACACACACACACACACACTAGCAGCAGCAGCAGCAGCAGCAGCAGCAGCAGCAGCAGCAGCAGCAGAATCATGTCCTATCTCTTTTCAGACTTGTTGCAACACTCTTAGGAAATGCCCAATAGGGTTAGTCTCTGGGATGAGCTTGTGCCTTAGCAAAAACTGCAGTCACAAATCTTCAACAGGTTGTATCTCATGGGCCTTCAGGAGGTAGTATAAATTCTAAGAAGAAAATTTGAGAGGAGGTAAATCTGGTCTTATAAAGCTGAAGTATACATTTATTGAGATGGCCATTTATCAGGCTGTTAGCTCTTTCTACTTTACTGGAGTATTGAAGTCAATGTAAATTGACTGAATCCCAAGCAATTTAGATACTTCTTGGGTAATATGACTAATAATGCCGAGATTATTTAGTGATTGAATGGAACCAGGAAGTTCTAACATTGCAATTGTATGAAAGACAGTGGATAGCAGCAGAGGCTTTCTCTAAGACTGCAGAAGAAAGCTTCTAACCACTTGGTAAAGGTGTGTCTGAAGAAGGTTGGATGAAGAAGGTCATCGGGACGTTGCTAGAAGGGTTTAGAGTAGGAGGTTCCAGATATGTTAGGCGAGAACAAAATCAGCTCTGTTGCTAGAGAATATTTCATGGTTTGTACAGTGGGTATAGGTAGGAGAGAAAGAAGTATTTGAAAGTTGTTGCATGAAGTGCAGAAAGTGGGAATACCATGGAGTGCACAGATTGCTTGTATGTATGTGCTTCTGGCTACATTTTTATCCTCTGGCAGTAATTGTCTAAGTTTTACAGAATGGAGTCCATTTTCCAGACATGTGAAAAATGTCCCATTTTCCAGACATGAGAAAAATTGTTTCCTGGTCATTTAGTGTTATAGAAAAATGGTAGATGTTTGGGCTTCAGATTGGTGCATAGACAGACAGTTCAGAGCTTTTAGGAGAAAGGATAAAGGAGATGAAGAGGGAACTGAAGGAGGAAGGTTTTCCATTGGGAAAAAAGAGAGGTCACTTCTGGTGTGGCAAAATAAGAGCAGCACTAGGACTTGTACTGAACACCTTCAATACAGCTGAAGGCTATTTTTGAGGAGCATCTGTGAAAGAGGAAGATCATCAGTTACTGCAACTGATTAATTCCCTAGGGAAGCATTATCCCAGATCCTGAGAAGTGTCCAGGACTTGAAGTAGGTTTAAAGGCATGGAAGAATTAGCCTTTTACTCTCCTAACTTGCTAAGTGCAGAAAGAGCTGAAACAGGGAACAGTAGGCAGTGGAGAAGATGGAGGTCAGGTAGAGAAAGAACTAAACATGCTGAGCTACAGGGGCAGCAGACAGCAACAGAGGGGGACCTTTAATTGTGCAGAGAGTGTTAGAGCCCTAAGTCAATAAAAGGCAAGAAACCTTACTAGATGTGATGGAGTCATCATGATGGGGCTGGACATCTGCCTCTAGCATTGGAGCAAAGCCTAGCAACTGTCACTGGGTGGCTTCAGCAGAACAAAACTTGAGATCCATTGTCATACAATCTCTTCAGTATGACAGGGGTGACCTATCAACCCATGTTTCACACACCAAATGTTAATGGTGTGTGAGGAAATAACTGAGCACTTCTTAACTTTATGCACAAGAAGGATAAAATCAGTTGAATTCAGTGAAAATCTGGAAGCTAAGCATATATAGAGATTGCAGTTGGGGGCTGTAGTCCCCCCAAAATCTAGATAGAATATTTGAGATCAATGATGTGAGGCTAGCCATTCATGGTGGTATAATCCTGTAATCTCTGCCCTGTAGAGGCTGAGCTGGGCAGATCACAGTGAGTTCAAGGCCAGCCTGGACTACATAGGGAGATTGTGTTTCAAAAAGACAAAAAAATAAAGCTGTAAGAACACTCAGCACAAGTATACATTTAAACATTTAAGCCATGTTCTCTGGTATCAGAGAGACTACTGGTCTAGTTCTAATTTACTTTTAAAATATATATTTTCAAAATTAATGATTTTTATTTTGTTTCTTTTTAATTTATTTTTTATTTCTTTTAATGAGAAAAGAAAGATGAAATGGCAATGAAATAGTTTCAAGGCAGGTTAGTAGTAGGGTTACAATAATTATTACATTGCATATTGTTGTCTTCTTAGTAGTTATAGAGAGGACAAGATGCATGCATACTATCTTGTCTAAACAATATCAGTACAATTTTTTATTATAAATGAACTAAGAGAAAGAAGCTATATATTTATCCTAACTCTCATACATTTTATTCTATATTAAACAGCAGAGCGGTCTTTTATTTACACTTATGTGAAGTTAGCGATGCATAACTCTAGGTAGCCTAACAACTGATAACCAACCTTAACCAGACAAGATGTTCATGTCAGGAGTGAAGTAGCTTGTTTGCAATTGGCACTGGGATAAGTCCCACCAACAGATATTTGATCAATATCTTAACTTCATAGGTCCCAACATATCTCCTTTTTTATTTTGTTTGTCAGAGATGGGTATTCCACTGTAGTTAGAGAAGTAGTATGTGGAGAAGTAAAGGACCTTTCCATATTTGAAGCCAGTCAAAAGATTGTAGGTAACTGAATTCGTCAAAATAACTCAATATAGTCTATTAGTCCATAATAGTAGTGGGTTATCAGCAGAACTGGCAGTGGTCAGAAGTTGTTGACTTGAGATTTTTAGACCTCAGCATATTAATATAGCATTACTCTTTATTTCTATTTGTTATAGTTCTCTGCTAGATGGTGAAGACCAAGTTAAATAGAGATCCATATAACTAAAAATGTAACTTTTGTATCTGACAAGGTCAGTCAAATCCCGCCAGAATTTATGATGGAACCATGTACAGCAGTTTGTAGATCTTTTGTCAGTGTCAGCCATCTGGATGAGTCATGGCCATTGTTTGCCCAATTTGCTCTTTATCAAAGCCTGAGTAAATTGTTTTTCTCTAGGTTACTCTCCTTAAGCATGTTCTACATTGTCAGTCACTTTCCTCTGTGGCCCCAGAATCTCTTTGATGAGAAAATTTTGAACACCACGGAGTTACTGGATGTCGCACAGGTGCTCTCATGTTCTGAGTCCTCACTGACCTTGAAGGACTAGGGACAAAATTTTGGCTATCCTTGTAACCCCTCTAGTTCTCTAATTTTGGTCTGCAAAATGTAGTTTTTCACAATGCAGAAGAGATTAATGATATCATTGCCCTATAATAGAGGCAGTTAAGCTTAAGGTGACTATCTGTATGAATATAAAACATGTCAGACATGACATGGAGTTGCTATTTTCCAACAATCATGGATATTCTAAACTTTAAATCCACACAGAATGTCAAAAAAAGAATTATACATTTATACACATAATTTTAGATCCAAGCAATATACAACATTGTAGCAGGAAATACATACGAAAATTTTCCCCTGTCTCTTGTTTTCATTTATTACTTTAACTTTTTAAAAAAATAATTGTATTGATAAACAAGTTCCAATGAGACAATTTCTAAATTGATTATTAGGACAGTTTCAAGAATTATCATGTTGCATCATACAAGATACAGACATGATTTCCTGTCCACAAACACTATTAGTACAAATTTTTGTATTCATTGAATTAAGAGAAAGTAGCTGTATATCTATTTTGAATATACAGATACAAAATAATTCTTCATTTGTATACCCTTTTTTTGTTTAGTTTTTTCAGAGATGGGTATCCCATTGCCATTTAAATATTGTAGGTGAGTGAATTCAGCCAAATATTCCAATGTAGTCCAGTAGTCTATAATAGTAGTGGGTAATTTGTAGGACTGACAATGTCAGAAGTTGTTGATTTGGGCCTTTTACATCTCAACATATTAATATTGTTTTATTTTTCATGCTCTGTTTTTATACTTTTCTGCTGGATGGTTAAGATCAAAATGAAGCAAGACCAATATAACAAGAAATGTAACTTTTGTACCTGACAAGGTCTGTCATTTTTTTCTTCTTTTCTCTTTTCTTCATTTATTACCCTTTATTAAAACAACAACAACAACAAATTTAATTGAGATACCGTCTGACCATTATTGGTATGTCATGCCAATCAGTACGTATTCATTTATTTATTTATTATTACTTTTTATTAATTTTATTGAGAAAAATTGCAATGAGACAGTTTTAAAACACGTTGGTAGGAGAGTTGCAACAATTAATACAATGCATATTGTTGTCTTTGTAGTAATCATTCATAGGTCAAGATGCAGAGATGATATTCTGTCCACATACTATTAGTACAAATCTTTCTTCTTATTGAATTAAGAGCAAGTGACTAGGGCCAGGGAGATGGCAAAGTGAAATAAGCATTTCCCTGGCAAACACAAGGGCCTGAGTTCAACTCCCTGTTCAAAAAAAAACAAAAAAAACACAAAACAAAAAACAAAAAACAACAAATGGCTGTATATGTATCCTAACAATTTTATATATACAAACACAAAATTATCCTTCATTTATGTCTCCATTTATGGTCAGTTTTGTCAGAGATGGGTATTCCATTACCATTCAAATAATGTAGGTGCATGAATTCAGCAAAATATAGCAATATAGTCAAGAAGTGCACAATAGTAGTGGGTTATCCACAGGACTGTCAATATCCGAATCTGTTGACTTAAGCCTTTCACATCTCTTCAAATTAACATGATTTCATTTTTCATAACTTGTTTCTACACTTTTCTGTTGGATGGATAAGAACAAGATAAAGGAAGACCTATATAACAAGAAATGTAACTTTTGTATCTGATAAGGTCAGTCATGTACCCTCAGGATGTATCCTGCAACCCCGTGATGTAGTTTCCAGATCCTTGTTCAGTGTTAGCCATGTGGATGAGTCACAGCCATTGCTTGACCAATTTGCTCTCTGTGAGAGCCTGAGAGAATGGTTTCCTTCCATGTGACTACCTTTAGGCACATACTACATCAGTGATCACATTCCTCTGTGGCCCCATAATCACCTTGATCAGAAAATTTGGGACAGAACTGAGTTAAATGATGTTACAGTACAGGTTCTACTATGTCCTGAGTCCTCACTGACCTTGAAAGGCTAGGGCCAAAATATTGGCTGTCCATGCAGCCCTTCTTTTTCTCTAAATTCTGGTATACAAACTTAAGTTATTAACTCTCCAAGAAGAAAAGCTTATTATTACCCTACATCTTATACAGTTGGGTTTAACCTCACTATCTGCCTGAATATCAAACATGTTACACACAAGATGAAACATATATTTTCCATCAAGTATTGATATATTAAATTTTAAGTCTCTACAGAATATGACAAAATAATTAAAAATAAAAAAAATTATTTTAGGAATTTCTGTCATGTTCCATGAACCCCCAGACCCAGTCCTAGCCCAGGCCCAGTAAGTGTGCGGGAGAGCTTCCGGCCTCCCTGTGCTGGCCTGACCTAATGGTCCCAGCCCAAACACAGTGTGGGTGAGACCCTCTTCCACCCTCATGGCACAGCCCTCACCACTCCACAACACCTCCACTACCATGCCTGCCCAGTAGGAATTTCTGCCGTGGTCCAGGAACCCACATATCCAGTCCTAGACCAGGCCCAGTGAATGTGTGGGAGAGTTTTCAGCTACCCTGTGCTGGTTTGACCTACTGGTCCCAGCATAGGCACAGCATGGGTAACACCCTCTTTTACCCTCTTGGGATACTCCCTCCATCACTCTGTAGTACCTCTTGACCCTGGCACAGAGTAGGAATTACTGTCGCATTCTGGGAACCCCCAGATCCAGTCCTAGTCCAGGCCCGGTGAGTGTGGGAGAGCTGCATCTCCCCACTACTTCGCCTTGTCCTCTCTAGACTCAGCTCAGGCCTGGAATATAGGCCTGGGGTGAAACGCTTCAGCTGTAATCTCTGCAGAGACTATAAGGGACAGAACCACCCATATAGTCCAGTAGCAGAACATGTTGCCATATGGTCACAACAGGTACACCCCGGAGGGCAGCAGTAGGAAGGAGCTGAGCACAGCAACCAGACCCAAGCCAGTCAGAGCTGAATAAGTCGAAATATTGTAGAACTGCACCTGAACTTAAGTAGGTGCTAAGGTTATAACTGCAACAAAGATCCACAACAAAGGTCAGAAGACAGTGCTACACAAAATGACAACAAGAAGGAGCAAAATGCAATCTCAGAACCTCAGCCCACCCATAACAAGTGCAGAGGACACTAACACAGAACAAATTGGGATACACAGCTGAAAGCAATGAATCAAAGGTTTCTGAAATAAAGAAACAGCTGCAGAAAGGTATAGAGGAAATCAGATTAGGAATGTAAAAGAAATATATGAATTAGTAATATCTGCAGTAAAGAATCAAATGCAGAAACATATGGAGGAACCCCAATGCCCACACAGAACAAGTGCAGAGGACACTAGCTCAGCTAAATGTATGAATTAATAGCTTCGATAGTAAATATGCAACAGCAGAAAGTCATAGAGAAACTCAGAGTGGAATTCTTTTCCACTAGCTCAGCTCAAATGTATGAATTAATACCATAGATAGTAAATAAGCAACAGCAGAAAGTTGTAGAGGAACTCCGAGCACAATTCTTTTCTGAAGTAAAAAAAGAATTTTCAGAACTCATAGCATCTGAAGTAAAGAAATAACTACAAAAACATAGGGAAGAAACCCAATCTTGAAAAAACACTGCAGTAAAAGAATTTTTAACTGCTACTAAAGAAGACGTTGATAAAAAAAAAATAGAGGAGATTAGAAAAATGACGGATTCTTTGAATGAGCAATACAGGAAAGAAATAGATAGCATGAAGCAGAGTCAAAGATATAGAGGAAATTAAAATCTCAATCACAAGCTTATAAAACCGTTTAAGTGAAGGTGAAGACAGAGTTTCATATCTTGAAGATGCTGGTGCAGCTAGTGAAAAAGTAAGAAAGAATCTCTTAAAAACAACTAGGATGCAGGAAAAAATAATCCATCACCTGCAAGATGACGAAAAGATGAACAATGTGAGACTAATAACCATCAATGAGAAAGAAGGAGTCAATAAAAATGACATTAAAAATATGTAAAGAAGTAATAGCAGAAAACTTCCCAAATATGAGAAAACAATCTGACATCCAGTTAACCATAGCATACAGCACACCAAGTTACCTCAACCCAATTAAAAACAAACAGAGACATATCATAGTCAAAATCCCAGTAATTCAACACAAGAATACTATAGTGAAAGCCGCTAAAGAAAAGAAGCAGATCACCTTCAAAAGAAAACCCATCAGAATTACGGCCAATATCTCTTCACAAACCATGAAGGCAAGAAGAGCATAGAGCAGAGTACTTCAAGTACTCTATGAAAAGATGTTCCTGCCCAGAACACTATACTCTGCAAAATTTTGTTTCAAGTTTGATCAAGAAGTGAAATACTTTCATGACAAATAAGAGCTAAAGAATTTCATGATGTCAACACCAATCCCACACAAACTACTGAAAGATGTTCAAAATGATCAGACTCCGAAAATGAGAACAGAAGCAACCAAATAAATATTGCAAGCAATTAAACACAGGAGAAAAAGAAGTAAATGACTACAGGTAAAAAATATGGCAATTGCAAGTCAATATATCTCAATTCTAACCATCAATGTACATGGAATCAATTCACCAATCAAGAAAAATAGACTAGCACTGTGGATTAGGAAACAAAATCCAACAATGTGATGTATACAAGAAACACATTTAACTCTTAAAGACATTCATAGGCTGAAAGTCAAAGGATGGGACACAATACTACATGCCCCAGCCCCTCAGAAAAAGGCAGGTGTAGCAATCCTATTCTCTGACAGTCTCAACTTCAAACCAACAATGATCAAATGAAATAAAGAAGGCCACTATATACTGGTTAGGGGAAAAATACAAGAGCAAGAGGTAACGTTCATAAATATATATGCACCAAACACAGGAGCACAAAACTATATAATGCAAATCTTAATAGATATGAAAAATCTAATATCTAATACCACCGTTGTAACTGGAGACCTTAACACACACTTATACCCAAAAGATAGGTCAACCAGACAAAAACTTAGCAAAGAAATAACAGAACTGAACCAGAGCTTGAAACAAATGCACTTGGTGTACATATATAGAGTGTTCCACCCAAACACAGCAGAATATACATTTTTCTCACTGTACATGGATCATTTTCTAAAATAGACCACATACTGCTTAAGCGTATGCAAGAAAACAGAAACTATACCATGCTCATTATCTGACCACAGTGCAATGAAAGTAGAAATAAATAACAAAAGAAACCAGAAAAATACTTAAATACATGGAAATTAAATGACATCCTACTCAGTAACCAATGGGTCACAGATGAAATTACACAAGAAATTCAACAATATCTACAATATAATGAAAATTCAAGCACAACTTATCATAATTTATGGGATATGATGAACGCAGTTCTCAGAGATAAATTCATAACTGTGAACTGACACATTAGGAAAAGAGAATTGGAACAAATAAATATCATAATGCTGCACAGGCAACAACTACTAAAGGAAGAGCAAACCAAAACCACAGCCCAAAGATGGGAAGAAATCATAAAGATTAGAGCAGAAATTAATTCAATTGAGACAAAGAAAACAATTCAAAGAATTAAAAAGGCAAAAAGCTGGTTCTTTGAAAGATTAAATAAAATCGATAAGCCCCTAGCTAACCTCATCAAAAAGAGGGAAGAAAAAAA
>NW_004524868.1:1692441-1694832 GCF_000260255.1 Octodon degus | reverse complement strand
GGATGGATTCACAGCTGAATTCTACAAGACATTTACAGAAGATGTAGTCCCTATACTCCTCAAAATCTTCCATGAAATTGAAAAGGAAGCAATCCTCCCAAAATCACTTGTGGAGGCAAGTATAATACGGATATCAAAATCAGGGAAAGACGTAACTAAGAAAGAGAACTACAGGCTGATCTCCCTCATGAACATAGATGCCAAAATCCTCCATAAAATAGTAGCAAATAAAATACAGCAAATAATCAAGAAGATCATACACCATGAATAGGTAGGATTCATCCCAGAGATGAAAAGATGGTTCAATATTTAAAAATCTATTTATGTAATACACTATACCAATAGAGCGAAAACTGAAAAACACATGACCATCTCCACTGATGTAAAAAAGTCTTTTGACAAAGTCCACTAATCATTCATGTTCAAAATCCTACAGAAAATTTGAATAGATGGCCTTTACTTTAATCTGGCAAAAGCCATTTATGAAAACCCAACTGCTAACCTAATCTTAAGTGGGGAAGAACTGAAAACTTTTACTCTTAGAACTGGTATAAGACAAAGATGCCTTTTATCACCACTGTTTTTCAATATAGTTCTGGAATCATTAGCTACAACCATTATACAAGAGAAAGGAATAAAAGGAATAGGAATAGGTAAAAAAAAAGTTGAATTATCTTTATTTGCAGATAAAATGATAGTTTCCTTGGAAGACCTAGAAAGCTCCACCAAGAAGCTATTAGAATTAATACAGAAATTCAGTACTATAGCATTATATAAAGTCAATATCAAAAAGTCAATAGCATTCCTCTACACAGACAACAAACACACTGAGAAGGAAATTATATAAACAATACCTTTTACAATAGCACCGAGGAAAATGAAATACTTTGGAATTCATCTAACTAAAGAAGTCAAAGATCTTTTCAAGGAAAATTACAGTATTCTTAAAAAAGAGATCGTAGAGGATTTTGGAAAATTGAAAGATATTTTAGGCTGCTGGATAGGACGAACAATCAGGTGAAGATGGCTATACTTCCAAAATTGCTGCACAGATTTAATGCAGTCCCTACCAGCTTACCACCAACATACCTCACAGAGGTTGAAAAATCATTCCTAAAAGTTATATGGAACCAGAATAGCCCTAGAAGAGCAAAGGCAATCCTGGGCAATAAAATCAAGGCAGGAGGCATTACAATTCTTCACTTGAAATTATGCTACAAGTGTACTGTGATAAAATCAGCATGGCACTGGCAACAAAATAGACCCGAGAAAGAATGGAGTAGCTTAGAAGATGCTGAAGTCCCTACAAACACACTCAGCCACGTTATCTTTGACAGTGTCCAGACATACTCACTGGAAGAAAGATAGCCTCTTTAACAAATGGTGCTGGATAAACTTGCTCTCTACGTGCCCAAAATTACAACTTGACCCAGGTCTATCACCATGCATTAAGCTAAAGTTAAAATGGACTTAATATCTAAACATTAAAGCAGAGACACTAAATCTCCTGGAAGAAAAGTAGGAGGAACTCTTGAAGACATACGGGTAGGAAAAGACTTCATGAACAGAAATTAAATCGCTCAGGAAACAGTTGAAGTAATTAACAACTGGGACCTGCTCTTACTGAGAAGTTTTTTCACGTCAAAAGAAATTACCAAAGAAATGAAAAGACAGCCCAAAATTTTGGAAAAAAATCATGACAAATAAGTACTCAGACAAAAGTCTGCTCTCTAGAATTTATGAAGAACTAAAAAACACTATGGTCCCAAAATTTAAAGACCAATCCAGAAATGGGCATTCTAGATGAACACATGCTTCTCAGTGGATGAAATTAAAGAAGTGAGGAAATATATGAAAAAATGCTCCACATCAGTAGCCATCCGCGAAATGCAAATTAAAACAACATTAAGATATCACCACTCCAGAAAGAATGGCTATCGTAATGAAATCACTCAACAAAAAATGTTGGAGAGGCTGTGGGGGAAAAGGAACAATTCTCCACTTCTTGTGGGAATGTAGACTGGTGCAACAGTTGTGGAAATCAGTATGGAGACTCCTTAGAAAAGTTGGAATGCAAATCCCATTTAAACCAGCTATTCCTCAACTGGGAATTTTAATGGAGGATCTTAAAACATCATATCATAGAGATATATGTGTGCCTATGTTTATGGCAGCACAATTTGTAATAGCCAAATCTTGGAAACAACCAAGGTGCCCATCACATGAGGAAGGGTTGGAAAAGATGTGGTATTTTTACACAATGGGGTATTATTCAGCTATTAAAAATGTTAAACTCAAAGCCTTTATATTGAAGTGGATGCCACTTGAAATATACTCATAAGTGAAATAAACCAGACACACATGTGTAAATATCATATAGTTTCCCTAGTA
>NW_004524868.1:1690571-1691826 GCF_000260255.1 Octodon degus | reverse complement strand
CTCCAGAAGATTTTTGAATCTAGCAGTTAATTGGAAAGATTCTCACCCTGACTAACTATATATACTGATACCTGTGAACTAAGCAACAGCATTGCAGATGGTAATCTGTAACAGTAGTTTCATGCTTGGAGTGCCTGTCATTCTGCTCTTCTGATACGGGCTTCTTGTCATGACAAGCCAGTTTCTGCTGTGCTGTCTTTTGGGTAGATGATTGTTCAGAAGAAGGGGGTATTGAATGAAGTCAAGAGACAGGAAAAGGTATATTATGGGACTGTCCTGATTCAAGGTTGTACATGGTTACGTTTTTGGACTTATGTGCAAACATAAGAAGTATATAATTCTTTATGCCTATTTTAAAAATATATTCTAATTTTTAATTGTTTTTTCATCATATTCTGTAGGGACTTAATGTTAATATATAAATACTTGATGAAAATTACCTGTTTCACATTATGCCTAAGATGTTTGATATTCAGACAGATAGTGAGGTTAAATTTAACAGCCTAAGTTGTATGGTAATAACAATAAAATTGTCTTCTGGATGGTGAACTATGTAAGTTTGCAGAACAAAATTAGAGCAAAAGGAGGACCACAAAGAAAGCCAATATTTTGGCCCTAGCCTTTCAAGGTCAATTAAGACTCAGGACATATGAGAACTTGTATTGTAACATCATTAGTAGTCTCCCAAATTTTCTGATCAAGCATATTATGGGGCCAAAGAGGAAAGTGATTGATGATGTAGAATGTTCCTAAGGAAAGTCACATGGAGAGAAAACATTTTCTCATGCTTTCACAGTGAGCACATTGGCCAAGCAATGGCTGTGACTAATCCACATGGCTGACACTGACACAGGTTCTACAATCTGAGGTACAGGATCTCAGGATAAATCCTGAGAGGATTTCACTGACCTTAACCGACCCAAGAGCTGCAACTCTTGTTGCATAGTTCCTGCTTTATCTTGGTCTTAACCATCCAGTAGAAAAGTAGAAAAATGAAGTATAAAAAGTAAAGCCATGCTATTATGGTGAGCTGCAGGTGACTCAGGTCAACAATTTTTGACATTGTGAGTCAAGCAGAAGACCCAATACTATTATGGACTACTGGACTCTTTTAGAATATTATGCTGAGTTAACACACCTCTAATATTCAAATAACGGAACTTAACAAAAAAAAGGGGATAGAAATGAATGTCCATTTTGTATCTGTGTATTCATAGTGGTTAGGAAAGATATATAGTTACATTTTCTTTTTTTT
>NW_004524868.1:1673886-1684466 GCF_000260255.1 Octodon degus | reverse complement strand
CTCTGTGAAAGCCTGGACAAATATTTTATCTCCATGTTACTCTCCTTAGGCACACTCTACATCATTGATTACTTTCCTCTGTCACCTCATAATCTCCTTCATCAGAAAATTTGAGACACCACTGAGTTAGAGGATTAACGTCCTCTACAGGTTTGCTTATGTCTTGAGTCTTCACTTACCTTACATTACTAGGGCCAAATTTTTGTCTATTCCTGTAGCCATTCTTTTTATCTAGTTTTGGTCTGCAATCTTAAGTTATTACACCTCCAGAAGAGAAACTTTATCACAGTAATATCCTATTACATAGGCAGTTGAGCCTAACCTCACTATCTGTCTGAATATCAAACATCTTCGACAAAATATGGAACAAGTATTTTCCATCAAGTACTGCTATGTTAAAATTTAGGGCCCTACAGAATATGAAGAAAAAAATTGAAAAAATTTGAAACAGAGGAATAAACATTTACATATTTTAGACTAATTTTAGAAATCTAACCTTATACAGCGTTGTAGCAGGACAGTCCTAAGACATTGTTTTTCTTTTCTCCTGTTTTTATTTGTTACTCTTCTTAAAAAAGAGTAACTTTTACTGGAGCTGTGGAGATAGCTCAGTAGGATAAGCTCTTGACTGCCAAATGCAAGGATCTGAGTTAAATCCCCAGTTCTGAAAAAAAACATAAAAAACAACAACTTTTACCTTAAAGAAAATATAGCGATAATTGAGATGACAGAGGTAGTACACATTTAGAACATGAGAATTACAGGTATTACAAGCATGGTTTTAGTACACCACATTGGTATCTTCATTGTAGTTGCTTCATTCACAGATTTCAGAATATACAGTTATTCAGGGTTAAAATTGTACCCCTTGACTCTTATTTTCAAAATCTGATGGAGATTCATAGGACCATGGGCTTAACCATGTTTTTTATATGAATGAATGGCTTTGCTTCTGCCATGTTTCCTAGCTTTTTTCTATGCCTTATCTTCATTGTTTAATACTCAAATTAATCCCTATATTCTTGCTTTCCTTTGAGTTGAGTTATACTTTTCTATTTTTCTTTCTTCTTTTGAATTCTTACACTAGGAAGATTATACGATATTTACAGATGTGGGTTTGTTTTATTCACTTATGAGTATATCTTCAAATGACATTCACCTATACATGAAGGCTTCGAGTTTAATCATTCTTTATACCTGAATAATGCCATAACTTTTTCATTGATTCTTCAGGTGATGATGCATTTGGTTGCTTTGAAGATTTGGCTATCACAAATTGTGCATCTATAAAAATAGGTGCACATATTATCACTATGATATGAAGTTTTCAGTTCTCTGGAAAATTTTCAGTACAGGGATAGCTGTTTGAATGGGATTTCCAGTGATAGTCATTTGATGTATATCCACATTGTTTTCCATATTTGCAACAGTCTACATTCCCACCAACAGTGGAAAAAGATTCCTTTTATTCTACAGCATCACCAACAATTATTGTTGGTTGATTTCTTTATGACAGCCATTTTTTTCTGGGGTGAGATCTTATCTCAGTGTTGTTGTATTTTATTTTATTTTTTCTTAATACTTTTACTGAGAAGCAAATAGCAATGAGATAGCTTCAAAACGATGAGTAGCATAGTTTCCATAATAATACATTGCATATTATTGTATTAGTGGTTATTCATTGTAGAAAATGCAGATATGCTATCCTATCCACAAACACTATTAGAACAAATCTTTCATTGAATTAGGAGAACATAGCTGTATATCTATCATATTTTGAATATACAGATACAAAATGTTCCTTCATTCATATCCACTTTTTGTTTAGTTTTGTCAGAAATGGGTATTCCATTGTCATTTAAATACTGTAGGTGCATGAATTCAGCCAAATATTCCAATATATTCTAGTAGTCCATAATAATATCGGGTATTCCATAAGACTGGTAATGTCAGAAGTTGTTGACATGAGCCTTTTATAGTTCAGCATATTAACATGTCTTTAATTCTTATACTTCATTTTCATAGTTTTCTTCTGGATGGTTAAGACCAAGATAAAGCAAGACCTATACAACAAGAATTGTAACTTTTGTATCTGCCAAGGTGAGTCAAATGCCCTCAGGATTTATCCTGAAACCTTGTTCCGCAGTTTGTAGATCTTTTGTCAGTGTCAGCCATATGGATATATCACGGCCATTGAATGATCAATTTGCTCTCTGTGAAAGCCTGAGAGAGTGTTTTCTCTCCATATGACTCTCCTTAGGCACACTCTACATCACTGATCACTTTCCTCTGTGGCCCCATAATCTCCTTGATAAGAAAATTTGTGACATAACTGAGTTAAATGATGTTAGAGTACAAGTTGTCCTAGGTCCTGAGTCTTCACTGATCTTGAAAAGCTAGGTCAAAATGTTGGCTGTCCCTGAAGCCCTTCTTTTACTCTAATTTATTCTGCAAACTTTGGGTGTCAACCCTTCAGGAGAGAAGTTTATTGTTTTTACCCTACAACATAAGCAGTTGCATTTAACCTGTCTGTCTGAATATCAAACATCTTAGATATAACATTGAACATGTGTTTTCCATCAAATATTGATATGTTAGACTTTAAGTCCTTACAAAATCTGAATAAAAATTTAAAAAATACAAAAATTAAAATGTAATAAAAATTACATATTTTACACAGATATTTAGAAAACTATACTTATATAGCATTGTAGCAAGACATTCTTGCAACATTTTTTCTTGTCTATTGTTTTCATTTATTACCTTTTTATTTATTTATTTTTTTAATTTTATTATTATTATTATTATTATTATTATTATTTATTTTTTGCAGAATTTGATATTGAACTCAGACCCTCATACTTGCCATGGAAGTGCTTATTCCACTGGGCCATCTCCCCAGCCTTTATTACCCTTCTTTTTTAAAAAATAAACATTTACTTGAGAGACAATATGGTAGTAATTGGTACGTCATGACAAGCAGTACGTATTTAGTAGACCAGAGTGATAGGCATTCCAAGAATGACCCTAGTATTACACATTGATATCTTCAATGCAGTTGCTTAGTTCACAGTTATTAGCATATATAGTTAGTCAGGGTGAGAATTCTGCCAAATAATTGCTAGTTTCAAAACCTGCTGATGTTTCTCTGGATCATTACCTTACCCATCTTGTGAGTATAAATGTATGGCATTGCCTCTGTGATGTTTCCTAGCTTTTTTCCTTGCCGTCTCTTTGTTGTCTAATCCTCAAGTTCTAGCTTTCTTTTTAATTGTGCTATACCTTTGTATTTGTATTTCTTGTTTTGAGTTCTTACAGTGATGAGAGTATATGATATTTACACATGTGAATCAGGTTTATTTCATTTATGAGTATATCTTTAAGTGACATCCACCTAAATATGAAGGCTTCAAGTTTGTCATTCTTTTTTTTTCATTTATTTTATTTTTTTCTAAATTTTATAGATAAACAGATAGCAATGAGACATTCTTGGTTGATTTCTTTATGACATCCATTTTTTCTGGGGTGAGATCTTGTCTCAGTGTTGTTGTATTTTATTTTATAGATCAAGATCAGTGAGACTCAGGACCTAGGACAACTTGTACTCTAACATCATATAACTCAGTTGTGTCACAAATTTTCTTATCAAAGAGATTATGGGGCCACAGAGGAAAGTGATCAGTGATGTAGAGTATGCCTAAGGAGAGTCATATTTCAAATCAAATCAGAAGTACAGATTCAACAAATAACACACTGAATAAATTATTCTTAGTGGTTAATTGCTGTACAAGATGCGGACTTGAGACCCTGTTTACAAACACCATTAGAACAAATCATTCTATTCATTAAGAGAATGCAACTATATATCTATCATGACCACTTTGGATACACAGATACAAAATGGACATTCATCTGTAAACCCCATTTTTTCTAAGTTCTGTTATTGAATATTATAGGTGTGTAAACTCAGGAAAATATTCTACAAGAGTCCAGTAGCCCATAATAGCATTGGGCCTTCTGTTTAACTGGCAATGTCAGAAATTATTGACCTGAGTCCCCCACAGCTCAACATAACAGTATGGCTTTACTTCCTATATTTTGTCTTCATACTTTTTTACTGGATGATTAAGACCAAGATAAAGCAGGACCTGTGCAACAAGAGTTGTAGCTTTTTGGTCTGAGAAGGTCAGTGAAATCCTCTCAGGATTTATTCTGAGATCCTGTACGTCAGGTTGTAGAACCTTTGTCCGTGCAGCCATGTGGATGAGTCATGGCCATTGCTTGGCCAATGTGCTGTCTGTGAATGCCTGACAGAATGTTTTCTCCCCATGTGACTTTCCTTAGGCACAAGTTTGTCATTCTTTATAGCTAAGTAATACTGCATTGTATAAAAATACCACATCCTTTTCATCCATTCCTTAGGTGACGTGCATTTTGGTTGTTTCCAAGATTTGGCTATCACAAATTGTGCTGCTATAAACATAGGTACCCATATATCACTGTGATATGATGTTTTCAGTTCCTCCATGAAAATTTCCCAGTAGGGGATTAGCTGGCTTGAATGGGATTTTCAGTCCTAGTTTTTTAGAGTCTCCACACTGATTTCAGTGCTGGTTGCACCAGTCTACCTTCCCAACAGCAGTGAAGAATGATTCCTTTTTCTTCACAACCTCTCCAGCATTTGTTGTTGGTTGATTTGCTTATGAGAGCCATTCTTTCTGAGAGGAGATAGTATCTCAGTGTTGTTTTAATTAGCATTTTATGTATGGTTCATGATGTGGAGCATTTTGCATATATATTTATTTGCTTCTATAACTTTGTCCTCTGAGAAGTTTGTATTCATCTCAGATGCCCAGTTTGCATTGCATTCTTCAAATGTTGTGGCCCTAATAATTTTTTATTTTTTAAATTAATTTTAGAGAAGAGACCTTTGTCTGAGCTCTTAATAGTTAAGATTTTTTCCACAAGTGTGGGTTGTCTTTTCCCTCTGTTGGTAATTTCCTTTGATATGCAAAAGCTTATCAATACGAGGAGGTTCCAATTGTCAATTCTTTCAAGTACTACCTGTGCAGTTTCATTTTTGTTTATGAACTCTTTGCCTACGCCTATGTCGTCAAGAGTTACTCTGAGTTTATCTACCGGAAGATTTAGTGCTTCTGTTTTAATTATTAGATCTTTAATCTATTTTGACTTTAGCTTAATGCATGGTAATATATCTGGGTCAAGTTTTAACTGTTGGCATGTGGAGAGGCATTTTTTCTCTAGCACCAGTTGTTAAAGTAGCTATGTCTTTTTCTGTGAGCATGTTTGACCCCTTTGAGAAAAAATAAGCTTGCTCCTTGTGTATGCTGTTGCTTTTGTATCTTGTTATCTATTTCACTGATCCTCAGATCAAACTTTTTTGCCAGTACCATGCTGCTTTTATCACAGTAGTTTTGTAATATAATTTCAAATCAGGAATTGTAATATCTCCCTCCTTGTGTTTGTTGCCAAGGATTGTCTTTCCTATTCTATATCTTTTATGGTTCTAAATGAATTTTAGAAATGAGTTCTCTAGTTCTGTGATCTACATTGGTGGTATTTTGATAGGGATTGAATTGAATGTGTACAGCAATTTTGGAACTATGGCCATCTTCACTATGATGTTTTTTTTCCTATCTGGGAGCATGAAGTATTGGCTGAAATCCTCTACCATATCTTTTTTCAGAGTACTGTAATTTTCAGTGAATCGATCTTTTACTTCTTTAGTTAGATTAATTCCAAAATATGTCATGTTCTGTGGTGCTGCTGTTTTTCTAATTTTCACTTCCATATGTTTGTTATCTGTGTAGATGAATGCTATGGACCTTTGGGTATTTTATTTTATTATGTTATGATACTCAATTTGTGATTTTATTTTATTTATTTTATTTTTTGGTGGAACCAGGGATGGAACTCTGGCCCTTGCCTTCGCCAGGGAAGGGCTTATTTCACTGAGCCATTTCCCTGGCTTTGTGTATTTATTATAGTAACATTTTGGTGGAATATTTTTTGTTTTCTAAGTAAAGTGTCATGTCATATGCAAATAACAGTTGTTTTACTTCGTCTTTGCCTATAACTATTCCTCTCTCTTGTCCAATGGCTATAAGTAATGAATCCAGAATTATATTGAATAGGATCGCTTATAGAGGACATGCTTGTCTTGTACCTGATCTGCGAGTAAAAGATTTCAGTTTTTCTCCATTTAGAGTTATGTTAGTAGGTGCTTAACTGCACCTGCTGGATCTTATGGATCCAGCCCAGGCCTGGCATGTGAGGTCTTCTACTGTGCTCTTAGGATCCCGCTGGATACTTCTAGACCCATCCCAGGTCCACTGTGTCAGTGAAACCTTCCACACTGCTCCCAGAACATTTCCAGACATAGCCCAGGTCCATAGTGTGTGTGGGAGAGCTTCCACTCCACTGAACCAACTGAGCCCACTCATTGACCTAGCCCAGGACTGGCATATGAGTGAGAACTTTGATGTGCTCTCAGAAACCATCCAGACTCATCCCAGGCCCAGCATAAAGGCCTGTTGTGAAACTCTGCAGCTGAAGTCCTTAGAGAGAGGCTAGAGGACAGAGATGCCCAACTAATCCAGGAGCAGAACGTCTTGCCAGAGGGGAACAACAGATTAACTTACACTGGGTGTAACAGGACGAAGCTGAGCACAGCATCCAGAACCAAGCCAGGTACATCAAGAAAAGTTCAAGCTTCATATATCTGGATCTGTATTTTGGTAGTTGCGAAGAGTATAACTGCACCAAAGTTCTACACCAAAGTTCAGAGGACAATGCTATAGAAAATGACAAAGAGAAAGAGCAAAATGCAATCTAAGGCCCCAAGACTACCCATCACAAATGTGGGAGACATGAGCATAGAAGAAACTGGGAATCACAGACCTGAAATCTCTGAATTAGTAGTGTCTAAAGTAAAGAAACAACTGCAGAAATCAGATCAGAAATAATCTCTGAAATAAAAAAAGAAAGGATAACTGTAATGAAAGAATTCATAACTACTTCTAAAGAAAACACTGATAAAAAATTAGAGGAGATTAAAAAAATGATGGAATCCTTAAATGAGCAATATAAGAAGGGCATAGATTGCACGAAGCAGAGTCAAACATGTGTAGAGGAACTTAAAATTTCAATCACAAGTTGGAAATAGAGTTTGAATGAAAATGAAGAAAAGAGTTTCAGATCTTGAAGACACCATCAGACCTGATGAAAAGGTAAGAAAAGATCTCTTAAACACAACCAGGATGCAGGAAAACATAATTCA
Organism: Octodon degus; assembly: GCF_000260255.1. Lineage (NCBI taxonomy): Eukaryota > Metazoa > Chordata > Mammalia > Rodentia > Octodontidae > Octodon > Octodon degus. The sequence goes on along the minus strand of NW_004524868.1, from coordinate 1,677,166 downwards.
ACTTCTGCAACACGATACCAAGATGTACAACTTGAGATTAATAGGCATGAATGTGAAAGAAGGAGTCAATGTAAATGGTATAAAAAGAATTCGGGCAGAAGTAATTACAGAAAACTTCCCAAATATGGGGAAACAATCTGACATCCTGGTAACCAAAACATGTAGAACTCCAAATAATATCAACCCAATTTAAAACACACCCTGACATATACTAGTCAAGAACCAGGAAATCCAGCACAAGAATAATATACTAAAAGCTGTTAGAGAGAAAAAAATCGCATTTCACGAAAACCCATCTTAACAGCAGACTTCTCTTCACAAACCATGGAAGTCAAGAAGAGGATTGAGCAAAGTATATCAAGTCCTCTATGAAAACAAATTCCAGCCCAGACTGTGATACCCTGTAAAACTCTCAAGTTTTATACAGAAGTGAAATACTTCCATGTCAAAGAACAACGAAAATATTCATGATGACAAAGCCAACTGAAAGATATTCTAGAGAGTTACAAAAATGACCAGAACTCCATGAATGAGAAGTGAAAGAAATCCCTGAATAGAGTGAAGAATTAAACACTGGAGAACAAGGGATAAACAACTACAGGTAAATAACATGTCAATCACAAGTCAATACATCTCAATTGTTACCATCAATGTAAATGGGCTCAATTCACCAGTTAAAAGAAATAGACTGGCACAGTGGATCAGAAAACTAAATCCAACACTATACTGTATAAAAGAAACACACTTCACTCATAAAGAAATGCATAGGCTGAAAGTCAAAGGATAAAAAGCAATGCTACGTGCCCCAGCACCTCAGAAAAAAGCAGGGGTAGCTACGCTTTTCTTAGACAGTCTTAACTTCAAACCAAGAATGATCAAATGAAATAAAGAAGGCCACTACATATTGGTTAGGAGAAAAATTCAAGGGGAAGAGGTAACACTCATAAACATTTAGGCACCAAGCACAGGAGCACCTAACTATATAAGACAAATTTTAATGGATATGAAAAGTCTTCATGGTTCAGGTGTCGCTCTGGTGGGCTGTATACATTTCAGTTTTGGATTTTTGATCCAATGTGTTAAAATCTAATATCCAATTCCACAATCTTAACAGGAGACCTTAGCACCCCCTTATCCCAAAAGTGATAGCTCAAGCAGACCAAAAATTAGCAAAGAAGTAGCAGAACTGAATCAGAACTCAGAAGAAATGGATTTTGTGGACATTTACAAAGTGTTCCACCCAACCACAGCTGAATACTGAATACGCATTCTTTTTTTTAATATTTATTTATTTGTGTGTGTGTGTGTGTGTGTGTGTGTGTGTGTGTGGCCAGCCCAGCCCACCAGGGGGCGGGGCTGACTGGCATGTGGTGCTGGAGGATTGAACCATGGTCCCTGTGCTTTGTTAAGCTTGTTCTAAGTAGGTGCTTTAGACCACTGAGCCATCTCATCAGCCTTTGAATATACATTTTTTTAAGTTGCACATGGGACATCTTCTAAATAGAGTATATACTAGTCCATAGGTTATGCTTAAGTCTATGCAAGAAAACAGAAATTATCCCATGAATGTTATCAGCGCTTATTGGTATGAAACTGGAAAAAATGACAAAAGAAACCACAAAAATCTCATAAATACATGGAAAATAAATAACACCATGCTCAGCAACCAATGGGTTATGGAAGAAATTAAACAAGAAATCAAACAATACGTACAATTCAATGAAAATTCAAGCATAATTTATTGGAATTTATGGGATACAAGATAAGCAGTTCTTAGAGGGAAATTTATAGCTGTGAAGTCTGTTAGGAGAACAGAACACGGACAAATAATGTACCATAATGCTGCATCTCAAACATGTAGAAAATGTAGAGCAAACCAAACCCAAAGCCCCAAGAATGGAGGAAGTTATAAAAATTAGAGCAGAAATTAATGTAATCAAGACAAAAAATAGTACAAAAAATTAATGAATCAGAAAGCTTGTTCTTTGAAAGATTAAATAAAATTGATAAGACCACAGCTAACCTCTTCAAAAAAAGGAAAGAAAAAATTTCAAATACAAGCAATAAGGAATTAAAAGGTAAAATTACCACAGACACTGTGAAAATTTAGAAGAAAATCAATACCTACTTTGATAACCTTTTTTTTTCTCACAGAATTGATGACACAAAAGAAATCAACCAATTCCTAGAAAGGTAAAAATTACCAAATCTGAATGAAGAAGACATAAGAACTCTCAATAACCCAATAATAGCTGATGAACTTCAAAATGTAATAAAAATCCGACAAAGAAAAGATCATGTCCTGATGGATTCACAGCTTAATTCTAAAAGAAATTTACAGAACATATAATCCCAATACTCCTCAAACTCTTCAAAGAAATTGAAAAGGAAAAAATCCTCCCAAAATCATGCCAAGGATAGCGAATATTTTGACCCTAGCCCTTCAAATTCAGTGAGAACTCAGGACATAAGTGAACCTGGACTGTAACATCCTGTAACACAGTGGTGTTCCAAATTTTCTGTTGAAAGAAAATATGGGGTGACAGAGGAAAGAGATCAATGATATACAGTGGGGCTAAGAAGAGTCAACTAGAGGGAAAACACTCTCTTAGGCTTTAACAGAGAATACATTTGTTAAGCAATGTCCGTGACTCATTCAGATGGCTGACATTGTCAAAAAATCTACAAACTGCTGCACATGGTTTCAGTGTAAATGCTGAGAGGATTTGACTAACCTTGTCAGGTACAAAAGTTACATTTCTTGTTATATAGGTCTTGCTTTATCTTGGTCTTAATGATCCAGCAGAAACGTATAACCATGATCTATAAAAAGTAACACCATATTAATATACTGAGCTGTGGAAGAGTCTAGTGAACAAGTTCTGGCATAGCCAGTTTTTTTGATACCTAAATAATACTATGAACTATTGGATCATTTTGGGGTAATTTTGTTGAATTCAAGCTCCTATAATATTTGAATGGCAATGGAACACCCATCTCTGACTAAACAAAACAAAAACTGGGTTTATAAATGAAGGACATTTATTTAGTGAAAAAATATATATGTGTATATACAAAATAATACAGATCTACAGATACTTTCTATTAGTTCAATGAGAAGAAAGATTTGTACTAATAGTATTTAGACAAGATATCATGCTTGCATCTTGAACTAGGAATAACTACTATGAAGACAACAATATTCATTGCATTAATTATTGTAACTGTCCAACTAACTCGTTTTGAAATTATCTAATTGCTATTTTTTCATTAAAGTTTT
>NW_004524868.1:1666107-1673651 GCF_000260255.1 Octodon degus | reverse complement strand
ACACACACACACACACACACACACACACACACGCACACTATGTGGATTTAATACACACACTGACATACACAGAATGCTTTATTCAACAGTATCAGAATACATATTTTTTATCAACAACACATGCAACTTTCTAAAACATTGATAATTTCTTAGAACATAAAAAGCTTAAATGAATACAAAAGACTGAAATAATATCATACATACTATGAGGACATACAATAAAACTGAAGCCAATGACAAAGAAACCATAAAAAATGCACAAACATATAGAGATTTAATGATACATTCTGGCATAATCAGTACGTCAGAGGAGAAATCAAGGGATAATTGAAGTTTCTATAATCAAATAATAGTGATAACATAACATAATAAAACTTGAGGAACTCAAAGAAAGCATTGTGTAAGGAAATGTTATAGTTGGAAGTGTCCAAATAAGGAAAATAGAGTAATGTACAAATTAATAATTGAGGCTGGGTAGATGGCTCAGTAGAATAACCGCTTGCCTGGCAAGCACAAAAGCCTTAGTTCAATCCCCAGTTCGACCAAAAAAATTAATAATTGAGTGAATCACCTGATAATTCTAGAAAAATATGTTCAAAGAAAATCCCAAATATATAGAAGAAAAACAGATTAAACAAGAAAGCAGACATAAATAAAATTTAAATGTAATAAAAAGATCAAGAAATGAAATAATTTGTTTTTCAAAAGGATAAGAAAGACTGATAAACTCTTAGACAAACTTATCAAAAGAAGAAAAGACCCACATTGGTGAAACTGGCAAGAAAAATAATTCAAAATTACAGAGAAGACCTTTGTAAGTATAAGAAATTTTAAGAAACTTCTTCAAAAACCTATATTGCAATACAGTGAAGAATTAAGAAATATGTATACATTTCTAAATACTTTTAAATTGTGAAAATGAATACCAGAAGGTATAAAGTAATAAGCAGGCAATGGAATAAAAACAGTAATAAGACCCCACAACCGAAGAAAAATCTCAGGACCATATCAGACAGATGTAAATAGCCATGAAAAATCAAAGAGACATAAACTTTGTATTGTGAAACTTTAATATATCACTGTCACAAATAGGTAGATCAACCACAAAATTATCAGCAAAGAAATCATAAAACTGAACCAAACACTTGAACAAATCAACTTAGTAGAGTTTTAGTTTCCCATGTAACAACATTAGAATACACATTTTTCTCAGAGCCACATAGCATGTTCTCTAAAGTAGACCATATATTAGTGCATAAAACATTCTTAAGTAAATACAAAGGAACTGATAATATCCTATGCATGTTATCTCACCATAGTGCAATGAAACTAGAAATTATTGACAAAAGGAACTTCCAAACTCCATAAACATGGAAATTAAATAACAGCTCCTGAACAATCAATGAGCTAAAGTCACCATGTTGTAATGATATATACATGCTCATATTTATAGTAGCACAGCTACACGACTGAAAATATAAATTTAATGCAGACCCCCAATAACATATAAATGAATAAAGAATCTGTGGTATATATGCACAATTAAGTTTTAGTTATCTATGAATAAGGTTTATTTAAATCATATGCAGGAAAATGGACAGAGTAGGAAATTCTAATGTTAAGTGAAATGAGCCAGATACAGAAGACTAAATATTACATATTTTTTCTAGTATGAGTGAACAGTCAAGTGCAAAAAACTTAAAGAGCACAATACACCACAAACTTTAATTAATAGCATGTTTGAATCTAGAGATGGGAAAGGATTTTAGGAAAGGAGGAAAAATAAAGAATTGGAGAACTGTAATGAAAATGATTAAGATGTGATATGCATATGTACGAATTGTCCAAGGTGAATGTAATTATTATGTAAGGAAAATATATACTAATAAAACTAAATAATAAGTATTGATAACAATGTTAAGAAAAATCATGGAGGTGATTCAAAATATAAACATTAATTCTAAGAAAAGTTGTTTAATTTTATTAATATAAGGGAAAGTAAACTCTCAAAGAAAGGATATGACAGCACTTAAGGAACATCACATAATTGGATTTTTTTCAGAAAAAAGTAAGGTATATATAAATAATGATATAGCACCAAAAATCTAGAAGACTTACATTCAACATTGTAATTTTTGGTAGGATGTTTTAAAATTGTTTTTCAGTCATCAACTGACCAAACAAATAATGACTTTAGAGAATCTAGAAAACTTTCAATTGCCTTGACTTAACTATAATTCATAAAGAAAGAATACTACATTCAATACAAGTGGAAGATGACTTCCAAAGTACACATTCAGTCAAGTGGCTTGGATCAGACCTGGATGGATCTGAACAAAATCCTGGGGGATTTTAGCAACCTTTTAATGTTGGTATTCCTCAACTCACATATTTATGACTTCACAAGTACATTCTTTGTGTCTCCCTCCCTCATACATTGGACTGAGGAGCATAATAATGTAGTGGAATGCAATTTTCATGAAAAAAATAAATAAAAACATGTGTGCACAAGGCCAGGCTTAAGTGTAGATGAGACACTGTCTCAAGAAAGAAAATTCTTACTCTCCTTCAACCTCTGCTGTTATCCTTTTTTTCGTTAATTCTTTGGGGATTCCCTGGCCTTCTCAAAGTCCCTAATGAAAGTAAAACCCTTTCCAAACTCAGGGTAATTCCATGCTCTTCTTCTACCAGAATGCTTTCTAATTTTGCAGAGTCACTGATCATCTCCTCCTAAGCCTTCAGATATTATTTGCAACAACTGTTAAAATTTGATTACCTTCTACCCCTTTTATTTCTACTCACCACCAATCTGGCAGTGTTACTTTCTTTCTGCTACAAAAGTTCAAATTTTACTGTGTTTTTCCTGAGTAGCAAAGAAAGAAACACTGATAGACAGGACCAGAAACAGAGGGCTCAGGCTGTCCATTCAAGGAGCAGTAGACTAAGGAGCAAACTTCTGTGTATCATATCATGGGTCTCACGTTGTATCTACTGTGAAATCTGTAGTCCATGTATGGTTTAATGAAGGATAATGCAGTCTTAGGTGAAGGATCTATGCCAGTCACGACTTTCCTCCTCCCAAAATGTTCTCTGAAGTGTGAAGAAAGAAGAGTGAAGAAAATTTTGTGAATTCAGTCATGAAAAGAACCTTAGAGCTCCCTGAAGTTTTATTGATGACCCAGAACAAAATGAGAGAAAGCATACCTGTAAGGTAGATATTAATTTCCTCTTTTTGTTCAAAGCACCTTTTCTATTAATCCTTCAACATTTAATCTTTGTAATCCCAATTTTCCACTCACCTCTCTTTTTATACTTATTAGTAATTACAGTGCTTCTTTGTTTTTTCATCCACAACACAATGGTCTTATGATGATGGAGTCTTAGGTCTCATTAAATAAAAACTACCTCTCCTTGGGAAGACAGGGAAATGGAACTGGGCCAAAAACACAGGCCTACTCCCATCAGCCACTGAGCTAAACCACTAGGTGAAGGACAGAAAGCCACATGTTCTCTTTATATAGATTTTCTGAAGATTTGATGATGGATCAACACCTGATGAGAGAAATTTTTCTTTTGCATAGAACGTGATATTTAAGATTCAGCAGCTAATTGGTGTTTGAAGTTCAGAAGGTTTCCTTTTCATAAATTCTGATGATAAAAAGATGCTCACTGACTTTCTATTGGCTCATAGGAGATGGCCTTGTCAGAGGGTAGGAATATATACTTCTCTTCATGCTCTAGGATCCCCATTAACAGATGGGAGGGCTCCCTGTATTGGCTGAGGAAGCTGAGGCTGTGACAGGCAAACATGATTAGAGTCACCATGAGTGGACACTATTTTCTCCGACCCCTTGCTTTTCTCCTTCTTGCTGTCTTGGGAGAAGCTCAAGGTAAGCAGAACCTCTTTTCAGAAGACAAGCTGAGACTCAATTAGCTCCAAGACTCTGAGGATTTGTCCTAGGATTATGGAGTTATGTGTTATGTTTTTCCCTTCATAATGTTAGTGCTTCTTCTTTTTTTACCTATTAAATTGGTCTCGTGTGTGTGCATATGTGTGTGTGTGTGTGTGTGTGTGTGTGTGTGTGTGTGTGTGCAGGTAAGAGAGGAGAGAGAGGTTAGAGCTTGAAGGCTAAATGTATGAGCAGCTAGGAATAATTTTTCATAGTAAGATTTTTAGATAACTGTTTATTGAAATCACTTGTAGTCATGATGCTAAATCTGATAGTGTGCATATATGTTTATATGATAAGGGCAGATTATTTTTTTTCTTTGCTGCAGAGAAAAGAACTCTCCCAACATTAACTGTAATTACACCCCAGATAATTCTGCACCTGCAGACTGAGCCTGCTTTTGAGCCTCATATTTTGCTTTATAAACACACAGCTTAGGAGTTCTCCAATGTGCTTTAATCATTTTCCAACTTTGGGTTCTGGGCAGAACTCTGTCTGTTTATTTCTCTTCTTAACACTTGTGTTGTGGTGTTCCAGTCTCACTCTTAGAAATAAACAGTCAGACAGACAGGCAGACAGACAAATAAACAACCTGATGTGAGATATAAGTGCTCATAGATGAATCTGTAGTAACATTGAAGACATAGAAGAATGCAGGCTTAGAGATATCAGACTATCCAAGAAATTTGTCTAATGCCAAATTTTCCCTTCCCTGGGGGATAAGCTTATTCCATGCCATCTTAAAAAGTACATGTTTGTGAGAATACTGTTCTGTGGCTGTCTTCAGGATAGGTTTTCTTTCACATTTTTTTGAGGCCCTATATGAGTTTTTTGTGGTACAGGTATTGAACTCAGGGCCTTGTGCTTGCCAGGCAAGTACTTATTCTACTGAGCTATCTCCCTTGCTCCTCATATGAAATTTGATCTCCATCGTGTCCATGGTTTATTGGAATTTAAAATGATAGTATTTGAGCTCCTAAAAAGAGAAACTCCTTCTACATACCTGAAACCCTACTCTTTTTAGTACTGGATACTAGTCCTGGGTACTATATCAAGGAGTCAATTTCAAATCCTCCTGTCCTTACTTTGTCTAGTACGCCTAGAGTTGTCACACTTAATCTCATGGTTTTAACTATCATTTAATACATTCAACTCACAAAGGTATATCTCTGCCCAGATTACTTCTCAAATTAAAACTTTTTTTCTTTGACTCCTCCACTTGGGACAACACATTTCACATTAACCCATGTTTCACATGAATGCATCCCCAATGAATTTCTTCTCTCATTTCATTACATTCCCCCCTAAAAATATGGGCTCTCTTAATAACTCAGGACAAAATCTTGGAATGATCTTTTACACCTCTTTTCTGATATCTTTTCTATATAGTTGTGAAAATCCTACCATCTTTAACTCCTTTTCTCTGTTTCTGTGTTATATCATTTTATCTGTGCATGTTTCAAGCAACTCTAATATGAAATTTCCTGTCCCTTTCTTTGGAAAATTCTATCCTTCCAAGCAAGAACAAGTAAAGTATCAAATTTAGAGGAATCTTTATTGAGTGAATTTTTTTTATTACTTATAAACAAATATATGTAGCATGCATTGTGGCATGTATTTGTAGCAAGTGTATAGCATGTGTTGCTATTTAGTAATTTAAATGTCTTTTATATATTTAAATAAGTAAACATTTAATTTGCATTTTGAATCAAATTTGTGATTTTTTCTTTAACCCTCAAATAATTTGTACATGACAGTTCTTTTCAAAATTTCTAAAACTTTGCCTGGCAATCACAAGGGCCTGTGTTCAATCCCTGGTTCTTCACAAAAAATAACTAAAACAAGTAGCAATTTGATTTCTGCTTTTAATTTATATTATTTGTCATTTTATTGGATCAAATAATATGATTAGTATTAAGCTATATTTTGATATTTACTTAGAGTTATTCTTCAGATGATCACCCAATTTGATTTTTTTATTTTAATTTCTTTTTTTGGTATTAGAAATCAAACTGAGTACTTTGTACTTGCCAGGCAGGCACTGTGCCACTGAGCTATATCTCTGGTTCTCCAGTCTACTTTTTAAAATGGTCATAAGTCCTAAGTAAAAATGTGTGCGCTCTATATTGTGTTTAGAACATAATGCCTTTAAAAAGTAGTCCAAAATGTCCCAATTTTTATTACATTTGTCAGCTAATCATTTAAGAATATTGACATCCTATTATTGCACCCATGAATTATTGGATTATACATTTTAAGATGTTCTTAATGATATGTACTTTAAATCTGTTGTATCTTTCAAGGTAATTAAAGTGCTTTTTAGTCTTTGGTTTGTTTTCCACTTTCAAATAATATACTGAATGTTAAAATATTTTATCTGATATTGACAAAAAAATCCTAAATTCAATTCATATCTTTATTTTACTCTGCCTAATCACATGACATTACTTGCAGGGTGAATGTTTTAAAAATATAATGTAATATTGTTTGCTCTAAATTGACAGATATCCATATTTTAATATTTTGACTATTCATATATTTTAAGTGCTTTTCATATTTAGAAATCTTCATTTATTATACTTTCAAACATTCAGTACTTGCACCAAAAATGTACACTTTCAAACACAACAGTTGTTCTTTCTCTCTCTTTTTCACTCAACCACTGGTTACTTGGAACTGAAATTCAATGGTTTTTCTTGTTTTATTTTCTAGGATTTTTACTTCTAAATTTAAAAATATACCTTATTCTACACTCAGAGAATTTTTTCATTAACATTATTGAATATCAATAAATACATATCATATTGAAAATTATACACAAATATTGAAATGTGAAAGATATAAAATGTAGAAAGAGTGAACTTAGAGAAATATTTCTGAAATGAATATGTATTATGAGATTAATAATAGATTGAACATTGTAAATAAATCATGTACAAACTTAAATGAATATAACAAAAATTGTCTAAAATAAAAATGAAGAATGAATTTACAGATCAGTCATGTAATAGTTCACTCTGTGTAAAAATCAAGAAACTTATATTCATATAATTAGAATTCTCAAAGGAGAAAGGGATAGGCAATAAATATTTAAAGATGTAAAATTTCTGAATTTAGTTGAACTTATAATACATTTCCAAGACAATGAACCTTTTGCACAAGAAATTTGGTAAAATCATACCAAGATACACAAAAATGAAATTGTCCAAAACTTATTGTAAAGAAAAAAAATTTAAGTATATAAATAAAAATATTAGCTATGGAAGAACAAAATTAAATAGCATCTTATGCCACATTAGAATGAAAAAAAAGATCAAGTGTATAAGAAACTAGACTAATTAAAGCACTAAAAGAAAAAAATCTGTTCTCTTTGAATTTTATATTTAGCAAACATACCTTTGAAAACTAAAATTAAAATATTTTCCAGTTATACAAACTCAAAATATTCTAGTACTTCCAGATTTAGCATATAGGAAATAACAAAGAGCATAATTCAGAAGTCAAGAGAAGTTGCAGTATGGTCTTGGATAAAGGAATAAAGAGATCTCAAAATAATAGTTATGTAGGACTATGTAAAATATAATAGATGAACCT
>NW_004524868.1:1663394-1665541 GCF_000260255.1 Octodon degus | reverse complement strand
CAGCACTTCTAACAGTTTGGAGATAGGATTTTGCACAAAGTTCTAGTATGTGGTGGACACGGATAATGTACATGAGGCTTAGTAGTGGCCAGGTGTCACTTGTGGGACTGAGCTACTGCTATTTCCTTGATATCCACCCTCTAGACCCAGATAGTATCATGACCCATAGGGTGCAGGTGGAGTCCATTTGTACAGTGTGCTTATGGAAATGTTTTACTGCTGTGCTCAAAAGAATAACTGAACATTGCTTTTGTATACCTCTTATTCGCCTGGGTTTAATTGTTTGCCCTATTGGGTAGGTTCTTTCCATTCTCATTCATGGAGTTGTCATTTTGCTCCTTCTCTAGAAGATCTTTTAGTAGTCTGTGTAGGCTTGACTTGACATCATAAAATTCTTACGTTGTTTTTTGTCATGGAAATATTTCACTTCTCCATGATACTTCAAAGAGAACTTTGAAGGATATATCAGTCTGGGTTGGAATTTGTTTTCTTGCAAGACTTGAAGTACTTTGCTCCTTGCTTTTCTTTTTTTCCATAATTTTATTGAGAAACAAATATCAAGGAGACAGTTTCAAATCCTATTAGTAGGACAGTTTCAATAATTAAAACATTGCATATTGTTGTCTTAGTGTTTATTCATTGTACAAGATGCAGACACGATATCCTGTTTACAAACTCTATTAGGACAAAACTTTCGAGTCATGGAATTAAGAGAATCCAGCTGCATATTTATTGTAACTATTTTGTTTTCTTTACCTTTTTATAATTTTGTTGAGAAGCAAACAGCAATGAGACAGTTTCACAACCAATTACTGGCACATTTTCAATAATTAACACATTGCATATTGTTGTCTTAGTGATTATTCATTGTACAACATGCCAACTTGATATCCTGTCTCAAACACTATTAGAATAAACCTCTCTATTCACTGAATTAAGAGAATGGAGCTGTGCATCTACCTTGACTATTTTGAGTATACAGATACACAATAGTCATTCATTTCATTCCCACTTTTTTGGTTTATTTTGTCAGAGAAGGGCATTCCATTATAGTTTATATACTGTAGGTGAATGAATTCAGCAAAACACCTCTATATAGTCCAGTAGTCCATAATAACAGTGGGTTTTACATAAGACTGGCAATGTCAGAAGTTGTGGACCTGAGCCTTTTACAGTTGAGCATATTAACATGGATTTAGTTTTCATACTTTGTTCTTTTACTTTTGTATTGGATAGTTAAGACCAAGACAAAGGAAGACCTACATAACAAGATATGTAACTTTGACATCTTATAAGGTCAGGCAAATACCCTCAGGATTTACCCTGAAACCCTGTAACACAGTTTGTAGATCCTTTGTCAGTGTCAGCCATGAGGATGAATCACTGCCATTGCTTGACGAATTTTCTCTCTGTGAAAGCCTGAGAGAATGATTTCTCTCCATGTGACTCTCCTTAGGCATACTTTCCATCATCGTTCATTTTCTTCTGTGGTCCCATATCTTTGTTCAGAAAATTTTCGGCACAACTGAGTTACATGATGTTATAGTGCAGGTTCTCCTACGTCTTGAGTCTTCACTGACCTTGAAAGGCTAGATCGAAAATGTTAGCTTTCCTTGCAGCCGTTCTTTTTCTCTAATTTTTGGTCTGCAAACTTAGGTTGTTAACCTTCCAGAAGAGAAGCTTATTATTATTAACCTACAAAATAGGCAATTATGTCTAACCTTACTATCTCTCTGGATATCAAACATCTTAGACACAACATTAAACAGGTATTTTCCATCAAGTGTTGATATATGATAAACTTGAGTCACTGCAGAACATGAAGATAAAAGATTAAAAAGACAAAAAAATTTAAAAAAAATAAGAATTAATGTTTACATATTTTTACACAGAAATTTAGAAATTTTAGAATTGCACCAGTCACTCCAGAACATGAAGAAAAAAGATTAAAAAGACAAAATATTAAAAAAAGAATTAACGTTTACATATTTCTACACAGAAATTTAGAAACATAACAATATACATTCTTGTAGTAGTACGATCCTGTGGCTTTTTTTGTCTCTTGTTTTCATTTATTACCATTGTTTTAAACAAACATTTCCTCGAGAGACAGTATTTCAGTAATTGGTATGTCATGACAAGCAGTA
>NW_004524868.1:1629779-1663037 GCF_000260255.1 Octodon degus | reverse complement strand
TTTTGCTTTTCTTGACTTGATGGTTTGCAAAAAGAAATCTGCCATTATTCTGATGGGTTTTCCTTTAATGAGATCTGTTTCTTTTCTTTAGCAGGTTTTAGTATTCTGTTCCTGTTCTGAATATTTGGGATCTTGATTATTATATGTCTGGATATGTTTTTAATTGCATTGATGTTATTTAGAGTTGTATATGCTTTGGTTACCTAAATGTCAGATTGTTTCCCTGTATTTGGGAAGTTTTCTGCTATTACTTTCATCCGTATACCTTTTGCATCATTTGTATTGACTCCTTCTTTCTCATTGATGCCTATTAGTCTCACATTGTTTATCTTTGCACCGTCTTGTAAGAGTTGAATTATTTTTTTCTGCATCCTAATTATTTGTAAAATATTTTTTCTTACTTTTTCACTAGATACAATGGTGTCTTTAAGGTCTCAAGGTCAATTTTCACTTTCATTCAAACGGTTTTTCCAGCTTGTTTTTGAGGTTTCAATTTGCTGTATAGCACTTTGAGTCTGCTTCATGCATTATATTTTTTTCCTATATTGCTTATTGAAGGATTCCATCATTTCTATACTCTGCGCTATCTTTCTTATTGGTGTCTTATTTATAATCACTTGGTACTTCTTTCATTTTAGTTATCATTTCTTTTTTTTTTTTTCTTCAGAAATTATTTCTGATCTGATTTCCTTTATCCCTTTCTGCAGTTGTTTCTTGACCTCTGATGCTGTTGTTTCAGAGATTTCAGGCCTGTGATTTATAATTTCTTCTGTGCTAGTGTTTTCTGCGTTTGTTCTGTGTGGGCTCAGAGCCTGACAATATATTTTGCTCCATCGCTTTGTCATTTTGAATACCACTGTCTTCTGACCTTTGGTTTAGTCTTTAGCACCACTTCTGGATCTACCAAGTGCAAACTTGTCCAAGTGGTCGTGGCTTGGGTCTGGGTGCTGTGCTCCATTTCTTTCTGCTGAAGCCCTTGGAGTTGAACTTCTGTGCAACTCTGGCAAGATGTGCTGCTCCTGAATCAGCTGGCTTGTTATTGCCCCTAAACTCTTTGCAAGGAGTTCTTTTTTAACTAATTTTACTGAGAAACAGATACCCATGAGGTAGTTTAAAAACAGATTCAATAATTAATGCATTGCATTTGTTATCTTCTTAGTGGTAATTCACAGTACAAGTTGCAGATGTGATATTCTGTCCAAATACTAATAGTACAAATCTTTCTTCTCTTAGAATTAAGAGCAAATAGCTGCATGTCTGCCCTATTTTGTTTTCTTTTGTATTTATTATATTATTTTTTCCAAAATTTTATTGAGGAGCAAATAGCAATGAGAGAATTTCAAATCAAATCAATAGGACAGTTTCATTAATTAATACACTGCATACTATCTTCCTTGTGGTTATTTGTTGGACAAGATGCAGATATGACATCCTATTTACAAACACTATTAGGAAAATCCCTCTATTCATTGAATTAAGAGAGTGTAGCCATATATCTATCCTAACCATTTTGAACACACAGATACAAAATGGTCATTCATCTGAATCCTCTGTTTTTGTTTAGTTCCACCACTTAAATATTACAGGTGTGTGAACTCAGTAAAATATCCCAAAATAGTCCTGTAGTCCACAATAGTATTGGGTCTTCTGCTTCACTGGCTATGTCAGAAGTTGTTGACCTGAGTGCCCTACAGCTCAAAATAACAAACTGGCTTTATGTCTTATACTTCATTTTTATACTTTTGTGCTGAATGGTTAAGACCAAGATAAAGCAAGACCTATGTAACACGACTTGTAGCTTTTTGGTCTGATAAGGTCAGTGAAATGCCCTCAGGATTTATCCTGAGACCCTGTACCTCAGATTGTAGATCATTTTTCAGTATCAGCCATGTCATTGAGTCACGGCCAGTACTTGGCCAATTTGCTCTGTGCAAAAGCCTGAGAGAATGTTTTCTCTCCATGTGACTCTCCTTAGGCACACTCTACATCATGGATCACTTTCCTCTTTGGCCGCACAATCACCTTGATCAGAAAATTTGGGACTCAACTGAGTTCCATGATGTTACAGTACGAGTTCTCATATGTCCTGAGTCTTAATTGACCTTGGAAGGCTAGGGCCAAAATGTTAGCTTTCCTTGTGGCCCTATTGTTTCTCTAATTTTTGTCTGCAAACTTAGGTTGTTAACCCTCCAGAAGAGAAGCTTATTGTTATTTCCATACACCTTAGACTGTTGAGCTTAAATTCACTATCTGTCTGAATATTAAACATCTTAGGCATAATATAGTACATATAGTACTATACATAATATAGTACATATCTTTATTTCATAGAAGTAAAGAATTATATATGTTTACACATAAGACCTGAAATCTAATCATATACAGCATGTAGAAAGACAGGCTCACAACACTTCTTTTCCTGTCTCCTGCCTTCATTAACCATTCCCTTTATATTTAAATGATCATCTTCCCGAGAGACAGCATGGCAGCAACTGGTGTGTTATGACACACAGCACCTATTTAGAAGACCAGAATTACAGGCACTCCAAACATGAACCTACTATTACAAATTGCCATCTTTAGTGCAATTGCTTAGTTCACAGGTGTCATCATATATAGAGAATCCTTCCAATTAACTGCTAGATTTGAAAATCTTCTGAAGATTCTCAGGATCATTGCCTAATCTGTCTTGTACATATAACTGTATGGTTTGTCTCTGCCATGTTTCCTAGATCTTCTCCTTGCTCTGTCTTCATTGTCTAGTCCTCAAGATCTTGCTTTCCTTTTCATTGTATTATAACCTTCTATTCGTATTTCTTTTTCTGAGTTCTTATACTTTGGAAAGTATATCATATTTACATATGTGTGTCTGGTTAATTTCGCTTATGAGTATATCTTCCAGTGGTATCCATTTAAATATAAAGGCTTTGAGTATATCATTCTTTATAGCTGAGTAATAATCCATTGTATAAAAATACCACATCTTTTTCATTTATTTGTCAGGTTACAGGCATTTTTGGGTGTTTCCAAGATTTGACTATCAAAAATTGGCTGTTATAAACATATGTACATATATATCTCTATGATATGATGTTTTCAGATCCTCCAAGAAAATTCCCAGTAGGGGAATATCTGGTTTGAATGGGATTTCTAGTCCTAGTTTTCTAAGGAGTCTCCACACAAATTTCCAAGTTGGTTGCACCAGTCTACATTCCCACTAGAGTGGAGAAGGGCTCCTTTTCCCCCTCTAATTGTTGGTATCTCCAACAATTATTTTTGGTTGACTTCTTTATGATAGCCTTTCTTTCTGGGGTGAGATGTGATCTCAATGTTGTTTTAATTTACATTTTAGAGATGTTAGTAATGTGGAACATTTTTTCTTATATTTATTTGTTTGTTTAATTTCATCCTCTGAAAATGTGTGTTCATCTTCGATGCCCATTTCTGAATTGGGTCTTTAAATTTTTAGGCCCTAGTGTTTTCTAGTTCTTCATAAATTCTAGAAAACGGACATTTGTCTGATTCCTTATTTTTCAAGATTTTTCCAAATTTGTGGGGTTTTTTTTTTCACTTTGTTGGTAATTTCTTTTGAAATGCCAAGACATCTCAGTAACAGCAGGTCCCAGTTGTCAATTCATTGAGGTGTTTCCCATGCGATTTGATTTTTGTTCATGAACTCTTGAGGAGTTCCTCCTACGTTCTCTTCCAGGATATTGAGTATTTGTGTTTTAATGTTTCAATCTTTAATCCATTTTGACATTAGCTTAGTGTATACTGATAGACCAGGGTCAAGTTTTAGTTTTCAGCATGGAGAGAGCCAGTTTTTCCAGCACCATTTGCTAAAAGGGCTATTCTTTCTCTAGAGAGTATGTTTTTCAGTTTGACAAGGAAAAGGTGGCTGATTGTGTTTGTAGAGGCTTCCAGCATCTTCTAATCTATTCTATTGATCCTCAGGTCTATTGTGTTGGCAGTACCATGCTGAATTTATTACAGTAGCCTTACAGTATAATTTCAAGTCAGAAATTGTTATGCCTCCTGCCATCTCTTTGTTGCCCAGGATTGTCTTTGCTACACTACGCTTTTTTCTGGTTCCAGATGAATTTCAGGAACAATATCTCTAGGTCAGTGAGCTATGTTGGTGTTAGTTTGATAGGAATTGAATTAAATCTGTTCAACAATTTTGGGTGCATGTCCATCTTCAACATGTTGATTCATCATATCCAAGAGCATGGAATATCTTTCCATTTTCTGAAATTTCTACAATCTCCTTTTTAAGAGTACTGTAATTTTCCTTGAAAAGATCTTGACTTGTTTAGTTAGATTAATTTCAAGCTATTTCATTTTCCTCGGTGCTATTGTAAAAGATATTGTGTCTCTAATTTCCCTCTCACTGTGTTTGTTATCTGTGTATGGAATCCAATGGACTTTTGGGTATTGACTTTGTATCCTGCTATACTAGTAAATTTCTATATTAATTCTAGTCGCTTCTTGGTGGAGTTTTTTGGGTCTTCAAAGTAAAGTATCATGTCATCTGCAAATAATGATAATTTAACTTATTTACCTTTCCTTCTACATATTATTTATTTCTCTTGTGTAATTGTTTAGCTAATTATTCTAGAACTATATTGAATATGAGTGGTGACAGAGGACATTGTTGTCTTGCACCAGATCTAAGAGTAAAATATTTCAGATGTAGAGGTGATCATTTCCAATTTACTGTAAGACTTTGAACATGAATGAGTGTTGGATTTTGTCAAATGCGTTTTCTGCATCAATTCAGATGATTATGCATTTTGAAGATTTGCTCTACTGACACTGGTGTTACAGTTGTAGATTTTAGTATATTTATCCATCCTTGCATCTCTGGGATGAATCCTACCTGGTCATGGTGTAATCTTCTTGATGACTTGCTGTATTCTATTTGCTAGGATTTTATTGAGGATTTTTGCATCTATGTTATTGAGGGAGATTGGCCTCCCATTCTTTTTTAGTTGTCTCTTTCCCTGGTTTTTGTACCAGTATAATACTTGCCTCTCAGAATGATTATGGGAAGATTGCTTCCTTTTCAATTTCATTGAAGATTTTGAGGAGTATGGGGACTATACGTTCTGTAAATTTCTTGTAGAATTCAACTGTGAATCCATTAGGACCTGGATTTTACTTTTTCTGTAATATTTGTATTACATCTCCTATTTCATATGCTGTTATTGGGTTACTGAGAGTGATTATATTTTGTTGATTCAGTTTTAGTAATTTGTACTGCTCTAGAAATCTGTACATTTCATCTGTGTCTTCCATTTTGTGAGAGTAAAGATTCTTAAAGCAGATGTTGATAATCTTCTGAATTTCCACTAAGTCTGTGATGATTACACCCTTTTCATTCCTTATTGCTTGTATTTGAATTTTTTCTTTCCTCCTTTTGATGAAGATACCTAAGAGTTTATCGATTTTATTTAATCTTTCAAAGAACCAACTTTTTGTTTCGTTAATTCTTTGAATTGTTTTCTTTGTCTCATTTTTATGATTTCTTTCTGTGTTTGGATTCTGGGTTTGGATTACTCTTCCTTTTCCAGTTGTTGGATTTGCAGCATGAAGGTGTTTATTTTTTCCTGTTCTGTTTTCCTAACGTGTGAGTTCACAGAAATGAATTTCCCTTTGAGAACTGCTTTCATTGTATCCCATAAATTTGAATAACTTGTCCTTGCATATTCATTGAATTGTGGATATTGTTGAATTTCTTGTTTAATTTCGTCTTTAACCCATTGGTTCCTGAGTAGGGTGTTTTTTTAATTTCCATTTATTTACAGGGTTGTTCTAGTTTCTTTTCTCATTTATTCTCAGTTTCATTGCACTGTGGTCAGATAATATGTACAGGATTATTTCTGTTTTCTTGCATATATGTAAGCATGACCTATGGATCAGTATGTGGTCTATTTTAGAAAAATACCCATGTGTAGCTGAGAAAAATATGTATTCAGCTGTGTTTTGGTGGAACACTCTGTATGTGTCCACTTAGCCAATTTATGTGAAGCTCTGTTTCTGTTCTGTTATTTGTTTGGTAATCATTTGTGTGGTTGACCTATCTTTTTGGGATGAGTGGATTTAAATTTTCCTGTTAAGTTTGTGGTATTGGGTAGCAGAGTTTTCATGTCCCTTAAGATTAGCTTTATATAGTTGGGTGCTTCTGTGTTTGGTGCATACATATTTATCAGCGTTAACTCTTCTTCTTGTATTTTACCCCTAACCAGTATATAGTGACCTTCTTTATTTCGCTTGATCATTCTTGGTTGAAGTTAAGACTGTCTGAATTCAGTATTGCTAACCCTGCTTTTTTCTGAGGTGGTATGGAGTGTTGTATTGTTTTCCATCCTTTGATTTTCAGCCAACAAATGTCTTTATGAGTTAAATGTGTTTCCTGTATACAACATATTGTTGCATTTTGTTTCCTAATCTGCTGTGTCAGTGTATTTCTCTTAATTGATGAATTAAGTCCATTTACATTGATGGTTACAATTGAGATGTATTGATTACTATTGACAGGTTGTTAACCTGCTGTTCTTTACACCTTTTTCTCTTGTGTTTAATTGTTTGCTCTATTTAATTGGTTGCTTCCATTCTTGTTCATGGAGTTCTAATCATTTTGGTCCCTGTGTAGAACATCTCTCAGAACCCTGTCTAGGGTTGGATTTGGCATCTTGAAATTCTTTAGTTGTTCTTTTTCATGGAAGTATTTCACTTCTTCATCAAACTTCAAAGAGTTTTTCAGGGTATAGTAGTATGGGCTGGAATTTGTTTTCAGAGAGGACTTGAAGTACTCTGCTCCATGCTCTTTTTACCGTCATGGTTTTTGAAGAGAAGTTGGTCGTAATCCTGATAGATTTTCCTTTGAATGTGATCTGCTTCTTTTCTCTAGCAGCTTTCAGTATTTTATTCTTGTGCTAGATTTCTGGGATCTTGACGATTATATGTCTTGATGTGTTTTTAATTGGGTTGAGGTTACTTGACATTTTGTATGCTTTGGTTATCTGGGTGTCAGATTGTTTCCTCATATTTGTGGAGTTTTCTGCTGTTACTTCTGCCCATATTTTTTTAAGTCCTTTATATTGACTCCTTGTTTCTCATTGGTGCCTATCAGTCTCATACTGTTCATCTTTTCATCGTCTTGCAAATGATGAATGATTTTTTCCAGCATCCTAGTTGTTTTTAAGGGATCTTTTCTTACCTTTTCACTTGCTGCACCAGCATCAAGATCTGAAGCTTTGTCTTCATTTTCACTTAAATAGTTTTGCAAGCGTGAGATTGAGATTTTAATTTCCTCTATATCTCTTTGACTGTGCTTCTTGTGATCTATTTCTTTCCTGTATTGCTCATACAAGGAATCCGTCATTTTTCTAATCTCTATTTTTTATCAATGTCTTCTTTGTAAGTCGTTATTAATTCTTTTACTGCAGATAAATATTTAATAACTTAATTCTTCCATATGTTTCTGTATTTGATTCTTTACTTAGTATGCTGTGAGTTGAGAGAGTTCTTTTTTTATTTCAGAAATTAAATCCGCTGAGTTCCTCTATACGTTTCTACTGTTGCTTATTTACTTTTGTGGCTATTAATTCATACATTTCAGCTGAGCTTAGGTCCTCTTTCTTGTTCTGGGTGGGCATTGAGTTTCCTCCATATGTTTCTACATTTGCTTCTTTAATTCAGATGCTATTAATTCAGAGATATCTTTTTTATTTTTGATATGATTTTCTCTATGCCTTTCTGCAGTTGTTTCTTTATTTCAGAAAATTTTGATTCATTGATTTCAGCTGTGTGGTTCCCAATTTTTTCTGTGATATCGTCCTCTGCAGTTGTTATCGGTGGGCTTAGGGTCTGAGATTGCATTTTGCTCCTTCTCTTTTTCATTTTGTATAACACTTTCCTATGGCCTTTGTTGTAGAGCTTTGGTGTAATTATAATCAGCATGTATTGAAATTCTGGTGTAAATCTACAAAGTTTGAATTCATCTAGTTGTGCCTGGCTTGGTTGTAGCTGCAGTGCTCAGCCCCTTCGTGCTGCCGCCCATGGGATTGCACCTGTTGAACCTCTCTGGTAAGATGTTTTGCTCCTGGACTAGCTGCATGGTTATGTCCTGTGCTCTGTCTGCAGGGACTACAGCTGCAGGATTTCACCCCAGGCCTGTATGCCAGGCCTGATCCGATTCTTAAGGGTCAAGGGGCAGAAGGGGAGAGGAAAACTCTCCTACACACTCACTGGTCCTGGGCTATGGCTGGATGTTGGTGTCTCAAGAACACTGCAGAAGTTCTCAATCACTCGGCACGCATGTATGGGGTGCTGCGGAGTGGTGGTGGGTTCGCAAGGCACGGAATTAGGTCTCACTCTCTCTGCATGTATTGGTTTTGACTTACAGGTCCCGGTGGCACAGGGAAGGTGGAAGCTCTCCCACACACTCACCGGGCCTGGGCTAGGGCTGGATCTATGCTAACTAGTTTGTATATACAGATACAAAGTGATCCTCCCTTTGTTTCTCCTTTTTTGGTTTAGTTTGCTTAGAGATGCATATTCCATTGCCATTTAAATATTGTGGGGGCATGAATTCAGCCAAATATTCCACTATAGTTCAATAGTCTTTTATAAGTGTAGTGGCTTATCCATAGGATTGGCAATGTCAGAAGTTGTGGACTTGATCCATTTATAGTTCAACATATTAATATGGCGTTGCTTTTTATATCTTATTTTTATACTTTTCTGCTGGATTGTTAAGACCAAGGTAAAGCAAGACATACAAACAAGAAATGTATCTTTTGTATTTGATAAGTTCAGTCAAGTCTTCTGAGGTTGGATCCTGTTACCTTGTACCGCAGTTTGCAGATCGTTTGTCAATGTCAGCCATGTGGATGAGTCACGGCCATTTCTTGACCAATTTGCTTTCTGTGAAAGACTCAGAGAATGTTTTCTTTCCATGTGACTTTCCTTAGCACACTGTATGTCATCAATCATGTAGTTCTGTGGTCCCACAATCTCCTTGATCAGAAAATTAGGGACACAACTGAGTTTCAGCATGTTACAGTACAGGCTCTCCTAGGTTCTGAATCTTCACTGACCTTGAAAGCCTAGGTGTAAAATGTTGACTCTCCTTGCAGCCCTTCTTTTTCTCTAATTTTTGATTTGCAAACTTAAGTTGTTAATCCTCCAGAAGAAAAGCTTATTGTTGCCCTACACCATATGCAGTGGGATTTAACCTCACTATCTGTCTGAATATCAAACATGTTAGGCATAACATGGAACAGGTCTTTGTCTTCTAATATTGATATGTTAAACTTTAAGTCTGTATCAAGTATGGAGAAAAAAATTAAAATAAAAAATAATAAATATGAACAAACAATTACATATTTTTACACAGAAATTTAGATATCTAACCCCATACAGCACTTTAGCAGGATAAAGACAAGAATGACAGGCATTCGAAATGTGATCTTTTTATTACATATTCCTTTCTTCAGTGTAGTTGCTTAGTTCACAAGTATCAGTATATATAGTTAGTTCAGGGTTGGAATCCTACCAATTAACTGCTAGTTTTGAAAACCTGTTGATGTTCTCAGGATCATTGCCTTATCCATCTTGTGCATATAGTGATGTGGAGTGTTATTTTTCATGTATTTATTCACTTTTTTAATTTAATCTTCTGAGAAGTGTGCATTCATCTCAGATACCCATTTGTGGACTGGGTCTTTAAATTTTGGAATCCTAATGTTTTTTAGTTCTTTTATTTTTAGGAGATTTAGCAATGTATTTTAATTACTTTTTTAAAAAGCTGAATATTGAATGACCTTGCAAAGCAATACCAAAAGTAAAGTAGCATAATGTAGTATTCTGGTTTATTAAGTGTTATATGAACTATCTCATCTTTCAGTCACTTAATCTCAAAATTAGAAAAACTCAAAACACTACTAAATTTTTGAATTACTGAAACTTTAGCAAAGCCTATGACCACCTCTTTAATGTTGAAATCTACCCTATAATTCATTTCTTATTCTATTTTTAATTCTTAAATTTCATTTTTAAATTAATTTTATTAAGAAATGTTGCAATGAGACAGTTTCAAAACATGTTGTAGAAGAGTTACAACAATTAATACATTGCATATTGTCTTTGTAGTAGTCATTCATAGGTCAAGATGCAGACATGATAGCCTCTCCAAACACTATTAGGACAAATCTTTCTTTTTATTGAATCAAGAAAAAATAGCTACATATGTATTCTAACTACTTTGTATATTTAGATACAAAATGGTCCTTCCTACATTTATATCTCTTTTTTGTTTAGATTTGTCAGAGATGGGTATTCCATTGCCATCCAAATATTGTAGGTGCATGAATTCAGCAAAATATACCAATATAGTCCAGTCTGGGTTATCCACAGACTGCCAATGTCTGAATCTGTTGACTTGAGCCTTCCACAGCTCTGCATATTAACATGGCTTCACTTTTCATACCTTGTTTCTACACTTTTCTGCTAGATGGTTATAGACCAAGATAAAGCAAGACCTATGTATCAAGATATGTAAACTTTATATCAGACAAGGTCAGTCAAGTCCCCCAGGACTTATCCCAAAACCCTGTAAAGCACTTTGTAGATCCTTTGTCAGTGTCAGCCATGTGGAACTGTCACGACCATTGCTTGACCAATTTGTTCTTTGTGAAAGCCAGAGACAATGTTTTCTCTCCATGTGACTCTCTTTAGGCACACAGTACATCAAGGACCACATTGCTCTGTGCCTCCATAATCTCCTTGGTCAGAAAATTTGGGAAACAACTGAGTTAAATGATGTTACATTATAGGTTCTCCTGTGTTCTGAGTCCTCATTGACCTTGAAAAGCTAGAGCAAAATGTCAGTTTTCCTTGTAGCCCCCTTTTTTTTCCTCTAAATTTTGAACTGCAAACTTAGGTTGTTAGCCCTCCAGAAAAGAAGGTTATTATTACCCTACAACATTTGCAGTTGAGCTTAACCTCACTATCTGTTTGAAATTAAAACATCTTAGGCATAAAATGGAACATGTATATGTTATCATGTATTGATATGTTAAACTTTAAGTCACTACAGAATATGAAATAAGAATTAAAAAAATAAAAAATATGACTACATAGTTACATATTTTTACACAAAAATCTGGAAATCTAATCATATACATCATAGTAGCATGACAGTCCTATGACCTTTTTTTGTTTCTTTTCTCATTTATTATCCGTAAAGAAAACAAAAATACATTTACCTGACATACAATCTGACCATATTTGTTATGTCAATACAAGCAGTACATATTGAGAAGACCTGAATTACATGCATTCCGAGCATAGCTCCACTATTACACATTGCTATCTTCAGTTCAGTCTCAAATTCATAGGTATCAACATATATGTAATTAGTAAGAGTGATAATCCCACCAAGCTAGTGCTAGATTCAACAACCTGGTGAGAGTTCTCAAGACCATTGCCTTACTTTTTTGTTCATATAAATTTATGTCTTTGCCCCTATCATGGTTCCTAGCTTTTCTCCTTGCCTGCTTTTCATTGTCTAATTTTCAAGTTCTCACTTTCCTTTTAGTTGTGTTTTACCTTTCTATTTGTATTTCTTCTTTTGAGTTCTTATATCAGGAAGACTATACAATATTTATACATGTAGGTCTGGTTTATTTCATTTATGAGTGTATTTTCAAGTGGCATCCACTTAGATATGAACGCTTTGTGTTTATCATTCTTTATAACAGAGTAATACTCCATTGTATAAAAAACAACATCTTTTTCATACATTCCTCAGGTAATGGGCATCTTGGTTGTTTCCAAGATTTGGCTATCTCAAATTGTGCTGCTATAAATATAGGTACCCATATATCACAATGATATGATGTTTCCTGTTTCTCCAGGAAAATTCCCAGTAAGGGGATAGCTGGTTTAAATGGTATTTCCAGTCCTTGTTTTTTAAGGAGTCACCACACTGATTTCCATAATGGTTGCACCAGTCTACATTCCCACCAGCAGTGGAGAAGGGTTCCCTTTTCCCTACAGGTTCTCCAGCAATTGTTGTTGGTTGATTTCTTTATGATAGCCATTCTTTCTTGGGCGAGATGTGATTTCAATGTTTTAATTTGCATTTCATGGATGGCTAGTGATGTGGAGCATTTTTCATTTATTTATTTGTTTCTTTAATTTCATCCTCTGAGAAATGTGTGTCAATCTTGAATGCCCATTTCTGGATTGGGTCTTTAAATTTTGGGGCCCTAATGATTTTTGTTATTTGTACATTCTAGAGAGCATACCTTTGAGTCCTTATTAGTCATGACTTTTTCATAATTTGTGCATCATCTTTTCACTTTTTTGGTAATGTCTTTTGACGTGCAAAAACTTCTCAATAAAAGGAGGTCCCAGTCATTAATTATTTCAAGTGTTATCCCTGAGATTTGATTTTTGTTCATGAACTTTTTGCCTACCCCTTTTTCATCAAGAATTTCCCCTACTTTCTCTTCCAGGAGCTTTAATGTTTGTTTTTTAATGTTTAGATCTTTAATCCATTTTGACTTTACCTAGTGCAAGGTGATAGACTTGGGTTAAGTTTTAGATTTTTGGCATCTAGAAAGTCAGTTTTTCCTGCACCATTTGTTAGAGAAGTTATCTTTCTTCCAGGAAGCGTTTTTGGCACCTTTGTCGAAGATAAGTTGGCTGAGTATGTTTTTAGAGGCTTCCCTGTATTCTAATCTACTCCATTGATCCTCATGTCTATTTTATTGCCATTACCAGGCTGATTTATCACAATATATTTGTAATATAATTTCATGTCAGGAATTGTAATGCCTCCTGACTTGTCTTTGTTGCCCAGGATAGTCTTTGGTATTCTAGGTCTTTTCGGGTTCCAAATAAATTTTAGGTATGATTTCTGTAAGTCTGTGAGTTATGGTTTGTGGCAGTTTAATAAGGATTGCATTAAATTCATATTGCAATTTTGGGAGTATTGCATCTTCAAAATATTGGTTGTTCCTATCCAGGAGCAGGGAACTTTTTTTTCCATTTTCTGAAATCCTGTATGATCTCCTTTTTCAGAGTACTGTAATTTTCCTTGAAATGATCTTTGTCTTCCTTAGTTAGATTAATTCTAAAATATTTCAATTTCTGCAGTGCTATTGTAAAAAGATATTGTTTCTCTAATTTCCCTCTCAGTGTGTTTGTTATCTGTGTAGAGAAATGCTATTGACTTTTGGGTATTCAGTTTGTGTCCTGCTATGCTACTGAATTTATATATCAGTCCTAGTAGCTTTTTGGTGGATGTTTTTGGTCTGCCAAACAAAGTATCGTGTCCTCTGCAAATAATGACAATTTAACTTCTTCTTTACATATTGTTATTAATTTTATTTCTCTCTCTTTTCTAATGGTTCTAGCTAATGAATCCAGATGTAGATTGAATAGGAGTGGTGATAGAGGACATTGTTGTTTTGTACCATATCTTAGAGTAAAAGATTTCAATTTTCCCCACTTAGAATTATGTTAGCCATTGGGCTGTCATATATGGCTTTTATCAGATTGAAGTACAGGCCATCTATTTCAATTTTCTGTAGGACTTTGAACATGAATGCACGTTGGATTTTGTCAAAAGATTTTTCTGCATCAATTGAGTTGACCCTGTGGTTTTAGATTTGCCTCTATTTATGTATTGTATTACATTTACAGATTTGCATATATTGAACCATGTTTACATCCCTTTGATAAATCCTACCGGCTCAGAGTGTGTAATGTTCTTGAAATTTTACTGTATTCTATTTGATAGAATTTTAGTGTCTATGTCCACAAAGGAGATTGGCCTGTATTTCTCTTTTTTAGTTGTATCTTTTTCTGGTTTTGGTAGCAGTATAATACTTGCCTCCAGGAATGATTTTGGGAGGATTGCTTCCTTTTCAATTTCATTAAAGAGTTTGAGGTGTATAGGGATTATATGTTTCATAAATTTCTTGTAGAGTTCAGCTGTCAATTTATCAGGACCTCAAATTTTATATTTCGGTATGTTTTTTTTTAAATTACATTTCGTATTTTATTGGCTGTTGTTGGGCTATTGAGAGTTGTTATATCTTCTTGATTCAGTTTTGGTAATTTGTATCTTTCTAAGAATCTGTCCCTTTCTTCTGTGACTTCTATTGTGTAAGAAGAATGGTTATCGACGTAACTATTGATAATCTTCTGAATTTCCACCGGGTCTGTTGTAATTTTGCCGCTTAAATTCCTTATTGCTTGTATTTGAATTTTTTGTTTTCTCTTTTTGATGAGGTTAAGTAGGAGCTTATCAATTTTATTTAATCTTTCAAAGAACCTGCTTTTTGATTCATTAATTCTTCAAACTGCCTTCTTTCTCTCAATTGAATTAATTTCTGCTCCAATCTTTATTATTTTTTCCAGAATTGGTCTTTATGTTTGGTTTTCTCTTCCTTTTCTAGATGTTGCAGGTGCAACATTAGGGTGTTTATTTGCTTACATTCTGTCTTCCTATTGTATGAGTTCACAGCTATAAATTTTCCTCTAAGAGCTGCTTCAATCACATCTCATATGTTCTGATAGGTTGTGGTTGGATTTTCATTGAATTGTGAATATTGTTCAATTTCTTGCTTAATTTCATCTGTGATCCATTGGTTGCTGAGTGTGGTGTTGTTTAATTTCCATGTATTTAGGGTTTTTTTCTGGTTTCCTTTTTATTTATTTCCTGTTTCATTGCAGTGTGTTCAGATAATATGCATAGGAAAATTTCTGTTTTCTTGCATACATTTAAGCATGTTCAATGGACTAGTATGTGGTTTAATTTTAGAAATAAAGTGTGTATTCAGCTGTGATTGAATTTAACACTCTGCATAAGTCCACTAATTCCATTTATTCCATGATTTTGTACAGTTCTGCTACTTCTTTGCTAATTTTTTGTCTGCTTGGCCTGTCCTTTTGGGATGCAGAGGTGTTAAGGTCTCCTGTTAAGATTGTGGTATTGGATATCAGAGTTGTCATGTCCATTAAGATTTTTCTTATAAAGTTTGGTGTTCCCATTTTGGTGCACAAATATTTATGAGTTCTACCTCTTCCTCTTGAATTTTTCCCTGAAGCAGTATATACTGGCCTGCTTTATTTTGTTTGAACATTCTTGGTTTGAAATTGAGACTGTGTGAAAGCAAGATTGCTACATTTTTTTTTCTGAGTTGCTGGCATATGTAGTATTGTATTCCATTCTTTGACCTTCAGATTATGAATTTGTTTATGAGTTAAGTGAGTTTCTTGTATATAACAGATTGTGGGATTTTGTTTTGTAATCCACTGTGGCAGCCTGTTTCTTTAAATGGGTGAATTGAGTCCATTTACATTAAAGGTTAAAATTGAAATGTATTGACTTCCTATAGACATGTTATTTAAGTGTTGTTCTTTCCTTCTTTTTCTTTTGTTTTTAATTGTTTGCCATAATTTATATTTTCTATCTGTTCTTCTTCCTGGAGTTCTGATAATTTTGATCCCTCTCTAGAACATCTTTTAGCAGTATGTGTAGGGTTAGCTTTGACATCATGAAATAATTTAGCTTGTCTTTGTCATGGAATTCTTTCACTTCTCCATCGAACTTGAAAAAGAGTTTTGCAGGGTATAGTAGTCTGGTCTGGAAATTTTTTCATATAGGATTTGAAGTACTCTCCTCCATGCTCTTCTTGCCTTCATGGTTTGTGAAGAGAAATCTTCCATTATTCTGATGGGTTTTCTTTAAATGTGATTGGTTTCTTTTTTCTAGCACCTTTCATTATATTGTTCTTGTGCTGTATTTCTGGGAGTTTGACTATTATATGTCTTGTTGTGTTTTTAATTGTGTTGATGTCATTTGGAGTTCTGTATGCTTCAGTTAACTGCATGTGAGATTGTTTCCTCATATTTGGGAAATTTTCTACTATTTTTTCTTCCCCTTTTCTTTTTATATCATTTGCATTGATTCCTACTTTCTCATTGATACATATTAACCTCACGTTTTTATCTTTGTATCATCTTGCAAGTAATGAATTAGTTTTTCCTGAATCCTAGTTGTTTTTAAGAGTTCTTTACTTACCTTTCCATTAGCTGTGATGTGTCTTCAAGATGTGACACTCTATCTTCACTTTCACTCACACTGTTTTGAAAGCTTGTGATTGAGATTTTTAAGTTCTGTTTATTTGTTTTGCTCTGCTTCATTCAATCTATTTGTTTCCTTTATTTCTCATTGAAGGAATCCATAGCTTTTCTAATCTCTATTTTTTTTTTGTATCATTGTCTACTCAATAAGCAGTCTTTAATTCTTTTACTTCAGAGATTGTATGTGATCTGATTTCCTCTTTATGTTTCTGTATTTGATTTTTTTACTTCAGAAGCTATTAGTAAACAAATTTGCTTTTTTATTTCAGAGTTTTTTTTTTCTCCGAATGCCTCCAGGGCAGTTTTGGCTGGCTTGAGTTGTGGGGATCGAACCACAGCAACCTGAGCCTGACCACTTTGTTGCAGCAGCCACATAAAGAACTGAGCTAAGGGGCAGGCCCCCAAAACCTTTGTAATTCTTTCTTTCTTTTCTTTTCCTTTCTTTCTTTCTTTCTTTCTTTCTTTCTTTCTTTCTTTCTTTCTTTCTTTCTTTTTGGAACCAGGGATTGAACTGAGACCCTTCCATTTGCCAAGGAAGCACTTATTCTACTGAGCCATCTCTCAGGCCTTCACAGGTAATTTCTGACCTGAGTTCCTCTATAGCTTTCTGCAGTTGTTTCTTTACTTCATAGGCTATTGTTTCAGATATTTCAGCTGTGTTATACCCGATTTCTTCTATGCTAGTGCACCTTGCACTTGTTCCGTGTGGGCCGGTGGTGCATTTTGCTTCTTGTCTTTGTCATTTTGTATAACACTGTCCTTTGATGTTTGGTGTAGAGTACTGGTGCCATTATAACCTTAGCACCTACTGAAATTAGGTTGTAGATCTATTAAGATTGAGTTCATCCAGTTCTGCCTGGCTTGGTTCTGGCTTCTGTGCCTAGCTCTTTACTGCTGCAGTCCTTGAAAGTGAACCTGTTGTGCCCCTATGGCAACATGTTTTTCTCGTGGATTAGTTGGGTGGTTCTGGTCCCTAGTCTCTCTTCAGGGATTTCAGCTGAAGAGTTCACCCCAGTCCTGGATGCCAGGCCTTGCCTGGGTCTGGAGTAGTCCAGGAGCCTCTGGGGAGCACAGGAGCTCTCTCAGATGCTCACCGGACCTGAGCTTGTCCTGGATGTGAGAAATTCAATGTTCCCAAGAGCATGGAAGGAAGGGTTCTGAGAAGTCAGAGGAAGGTCTCACTTATTGGGCTGTCCTGGGCTGGATCCAAGGAGGTCCAACAAGCGCAGGGGAGTTCAGGAGCTCTCCCACACACTCACTGGTCCTGAGCTTGGGCTTGAAAGGTGGGGTGGAAGGTTCCCAAGTGTGTGGCAGTAAAGGTCCCGTGAGTGATATCTTTTTCATTTTAGAATTCTTTTATTATAAATAGAGTAATAAAAGGCAATATAATGATACATAATTTCAAACAAGATGATAGGATATTAACTATTTATTTATTTATTTATTTATTTATTTATTTATTTATTTGGTGGAACCAGGGATTGAACTCAGGCCCTTGCACTTGCCAGGGAAGCGCTTATTCTACTGAGCCATCTCCCCAGCCCCAACAATTGTTTTTATATTACATGTTATTATCTTCAATGTAGTCATTTAGATTGCCAGATATAGGCATGCAAATTTGTTAAAACCATATAAATACTAACTGCCCTTTCAATCAATGAATGAATAGAAATTAGTAGTACAATTATCTTAATGCATATATTATTGTGTATATAATGTATGAGAATCTATCTATCTACCCATCCATCTATCCATCTATTCTTCCCCTATTTTTTCCTTTTTGAGCAGTTATTTTTCCCTTTGTGAATATATCATTTGTGTCTAATTTGCTTTTTAGTTTCTTACACTAGGGAGAAGACACAACGTTTACACATCTGAGTCTGATTTATTTCACTTATGAGTATGGTCTCTAGTTTTATCCACTGTCATTTTTATATTGGTTAAATTCCTTTTTTTTCTGTATTTAGTACAGGGTCTATAGGATCTACAGGGTCTTACTAAGTAGGTTGTACTCGTAGTGATTCTCCTGTTTTCAGCCTCCCAAGTGCCGGGATTACAGATGTGCACCACCACACCCAGTCTCAGTCATCATCTCAGTACGCACCATGGGCAGGGCTGGTGTTAGATTACTATTAATATTTCTACTCTAATTATTGCAACACATTCACAATACAAATTAATGAGATTCATTCTGACCTTTCTAAATATATGATTGCATCTATCATCTCTCCTCCATTCTTTAGCCCTACTTTTTCCTCTCCTTAGTTCTGTTTTTCATTCTTTTGTGCCATGTTTATTTTATTCTACATTACATAGATGTTAAAACTTGTAATATCTGACTATAAATCTGGCTTACTTTACATACTATGATGAACACCAGTTTTATTTTCTTGTAGATGTCATGATATAATTTACTATGACTGAAACATAGTCCCTTGTTTATACCATATTTTCTTTATTCACACAGTGACAGACTCCAGGACCTATTCCATATCACGTGTCTTTAAAAAGCACTGCACTACAAACATGGTTATGCATATCTTTCACATGCAGATACCTCCTTAACTTTGATTTCTTTGGGTAAATAGCCAAGAGAGGTATTGCTGACTGATTGGGTACTTACATAATTAGTCTTTTGAGGAGCCTTCCTACTGATTTCTATAGTTGTTATAGTAATGTACATTTTTTCTAACAGTGCACAAGGGTTTTTCTTTGCACATTTGTAAGCATATAGTATTCATTTTCCTTATGTTATTTTGATTGTGGTAAGTAGATTTGGCCTCTCACTCTCTCTGTTTCTCTCTGTCTCTCTCTGTCTCTCTCTGTCTCTTTCTGTCTGTCTGTCTGTCTCTCTCTCTCGCTCACTCGCTCGCTCGCTCACTCTGTCTCTCACTCTCTGTCTTTCTCTCTCTCTCTTTCTTTATTCTTGATTCAGGCCTTTATAATGTACTATAGATTGGCCTTGTATTTGCTTATGTAGCCCAGACTGGCCTTGAACTCACAGTAATCCTCCTTTCTCAGCCTCTTTAGTGGTAGGAGTATTGGGATGTGCCACCTTTGCAGCTGGATATGCATTTTTCTAAGGCACCCAAATATTGTACTTTTAGTATATTTATTGGTCCTTTGTTTTTTTCTTTGTTCTTTTTTAGAGAAGTGTTTAAAGTATTTACCCATATTTCATTGATATTTCAGTTTTTATCTTTTGTGTTCTTTATATATTATGTATACTAATTGTTTGTCCAAGACACACTAGCTGAAAAAGACTTTTTCCCATTATACAGGTTGAATTTTGTTATTATTATTATTAGATATTTTTCCTATGGAAATATTTTAATTTGATGTAATCTTATTTTTAAATTCTTAGTTTTATTTCTCAAACGTTTTAATCCCTTCCAGGAAACAGTAACTTGCAACAAAATCTTTATTTTTTTATATAGTTTCCTATTACAGTTTGAAAATTTCAGGAGTTAATCTTAGGTATTGTCCTGCATTTTAAATTTATTTTTGCACAAGCTGAAACATAAGGATCCTAATTCATTCCTTTATAAGTTGGTGTTCAGCTTGTTCAGCACCATGTTAATGCAACATATATTTTACTCCTTTCACAAAAATCATATGGCTTTAGATGTATGTGTTTCTTCCTGAGTTCTTAATTTTATTCTGTTATGCTACAAGTCTATTCTTATGCCAACACTATGGCATTTAATTTCAGTGACTGTATATGAAAATTAAGTATTATAATGGGGGTCAAAAGTTTCTTTCTCTCTCAGAAATGCTTTGATGATTTGGCATATTTTTTCTTCTGTATGAATGTTACAGGTATTTTCAGCAAATGACATGAAAATGTCATTGGGATTTTGATGAGGAATGAACTGAAGCCATAGCTTTCTTTGGGCAGTATGAAGACTTATAATACTTGTCCCCAGTCATGAATATGAAAGATCTTTTAATATTTTAGTATTTTCTTCCATTTCTTTATTTGGTGTTTTATAATTTTCATTGTATAAGTGTGTGTTAATTCATTGGGTAGAGTTAGTTTTAGGAAATCTATCTATCATCTATCTATCTATCTATCTATCTATCTATCTATCTATCTATCTATCTATCATCTAATTTCACCAAGGACACTGGTATACTGTTAGGTTTTTGTTTTTATTGTTGTGTATTTATTACACTTTGGTAGTTGGTTTGCACTGGCTTCATAAAATGAGTTTGGAAGAGTGTCATCCCTGTATGTTACTGCATTTGATTCTTTACTCCAGATGTTATTAATTCAGAAAATTTCTTTTTTATTTCAGAGGTTATTTCTGATCTGAGTTGCTCTATACCTTACTGCAGTTGTTTCTTTATTTCAGAAGCTCTTGATTCAGACATTTCAGCTGTGTGATTTCCAATTTCTTCTGTGCTAGTGTCTTCTACCCTGAGACTGAGATTGCATTTTGTTCCTAGTCTTTGTCATTTTGTAAAGCACTGTCCTCTGACCTTTGTTGTAGTGCTTTGCTGCAGTTATAACCTTAGCAACTACTGAAAGTTGGGCGCAGATCTCCAAAGTTTGAATTCATCTAGTTGTGCCTGACTTGGGTCTGGCTGCTGTGCTCAGCTTCTTCCTGCTGCAGCAGTTGGAAGTGAACCTGTTGTGTCCCTCTGGCAAGATGTTCTCTTCCTGTATTAGCTGGGTGTTTCTGGCCCCTAGCCTCTCTGCAGGAAATTCAGCTGCAGTTTCACCCGAGTCACATGTGCCAGACCCAGGTTGGGTCTGGATTGGTGGAGGGGTCCCAAGAGCACAGCAGTTCTCACTCATGCGCTGGCCTGTGCTGTGTCCAGAAGGGTACAGTGGGCACATGGGAATGCAGAAGCTCTCCCACATACTCGCAGGCCCTGGGCTTGGGCTGGGTCTGGAGGGGTCCAAAGAGCGTGGTGAAAGTTATCACTCATGGGCCAGGTCTGGGCTGGGTCCAGAATTGTCCAGCAGGCTCAGGGGAGCATGGAAGCTCTCCCACACAATCCAGTAAGATTCTCAAAGTAGCTACTGATGATACTCTGAATTTCCAATGGGTCTGTGGTAATTTCACCTTTTTCCTTGCTTATTTCTTGTATTTGAGATGTTACTTTCCTCTTTTTGACAAGGTTAACTAGGTGTTTATCAATTTTATTTAATCTTTGAAAGAACCAGCTTTTTATTTTGATAATTCTCTGAATTATTTTCTTCATCTTGATTGAATTAATTTCTGCTCTGCTCTTAAGAACTTCTCCCCTCTTTCAGCTTTTTTTCTCTTCCTTTTCCAGAAGTGTGAGATGTAGCATTAGCGTGTATATTGTGTTCCCATTCTGTTTTCTTAATGTGTGAGTTGAATGCTCTAAAATTCCCTCCAAGATCTGCTTTCATTGCACCCCATAAATTCCAATAATTTATGCTTGAATTTTCATTGAATTTTTGATATTGTTTAATTTATTGTTAATTTCATCTGTGATCCATTGGTTGCTGAGCAGCATGTTATTTAACTCCCCTTTATTTGTGCAGTTTTTCTGGTTTCTTTTTTATTTTGTTCCCAGGTTCATTGCACTGTGGTCAGATAATATGCATGGGCTAATTTCTGTTTTCTTGCATATACTTATGTGTGACCTATGGACTAGTATGTGGTCTACTTTAGAAAATGTCAATTGTGCAGCTGAAAAAAATGTGTATTCAGCTGTGGTTGGGTGGAACAGTTTGTATATGTCCATTAAGTTCATTTCTTCCAAGCTCTGGGTCAGTTCTGCTACTTATTTGCTCATTTTATCTGTTGGACCTATGTTTTTGGGATAAGGGGGTGTTACAGCCTCCTGTTAAGACTATGGTTTTGGATATTAGATTTTTCATGATGATTAAAATTTGCCTTATACAATCAGGTGTTCTCATGTTTGTTGCCTACATATGTATGAGTGTTACCTCTTCCTGTTGAATTTTTCCCTCTATCAGTGTATAGTGGCCTTCTTTATTTTGTTTGAGTATTCTTGGTTTAAAGTTGAGACTTTCTGCAAGCAGGATTGCTACGCTTGCTTTTTTCTGAAGTGGTGGGCATGTAATAGTGTTTTCTGTCCTTTGACTTTCAGCTTATGAATTTATTTATGAGTTAAGTGTGTTTCTTTTATACAGCATATTGTTAGATTTTGCTTCCTAATCCAGTGTATCGGTCCGTTTCTTTTAAATGGTGAATTCAGTCTATTTACATTGATGGTTATAACTGAAATGTATTGACTTATGATTGATATGTTATTTTCTTGCTGTTGTACACTATTTTTCCTCCTGTGTTTATTTGTTTATGCTATTTGATGGGTCCTTTCCATTCTAATTCATGGCGTTCTGGTCATTTTCATCCATCTCTAGATTATCTTTTAGTACACTGTGTATGGCTGGTTTTGTCATCATGAAATTCTCTAGTTGTTATTTTTCATGAAATTATTTCACTTCTCCGTCAAAGCTGAAAGAGAGTTTTGCAGGGCATAATAGTCTGTGATTACATTTGTTTTCATAGAGGACTTGACATACTTTGGTCCATGATCTTCTTGACTTCATGGTTTGTGAAGAAATGTTGACTGATATTCTGATGGGTTGCCCTTTAAATGTGATCTGTTGCTTTTCTCTAGTGGCTTTTATTATATTGTTCTTGTGCTGGATTTCTGGGATCTTGAGTATTATTTGTCTGGTGTGTTTTTAATTTGGTTGATGTTACTTGAAGTTCTATATTGGTTACTGTATGTTGGATCACTCTGTCATGTTTGGAAAGTTTTCTGCTATTACTTCTGCCCATATTCTTTTTATATCATTCGTGTTGAATCCTTGTTTCTCACTGATCTCTAGTATTCTTATGTTTTTCATCTTTGCATCATCTTTCAGATGTTCAATTATTTTTCCTGCATCTAATTGTTTTTATGAGATTTTTCCTTATTTTTTTCCTAGCTGCAGTGTTGTGTTCAAGGTTGGAAATTGTATCTTCATTTTCATTGAAACAGTTTTGACTCCTATGATTAAGATTTTAATTTCCTATCTATGTCTTTGAATCTGCTTTTTTATTCTATTTCTTTCCTACATTGCACATTCAAAATTATCATAATTTTTCTAATCTCTTCTATCTTTTTATCTGTGCCTTCTTAGAAGCACTTCATAATTCTTTGTCATGGAAGTATTTCACTTCTCTATCAATCTTGAAAGAGAATTTTGCTGCATATAGTGCTCTGGGCTGGAATTTGTTTTCACAGAGGACTTGAAGTACTCTGCTGCAAGCTCTTCCTGACTTCATGGCTTGTGAAGAGAAGTCTTCCGTTATGGTGATGGGTTTTCCTTTGAATGTGATCTGTTTCTTTTTTCTAGTGGCATTCAGTGCATTGTTCTTTTGCTTAAGTTCTGGGATCTTGACTATTATATTTCTCAGTGTATTTTTAATGGCGTTAATGTTGGCATTCTATATGCTTTGGTTACCTGAATGTCAGATTGTTTCCCCATATTTGGAAAGTTTTCTGCTATTACTTCTGCCCATATTCTTTTTATATCATTTATATTGACTCCTTCTTTCTCACTGATGCCTATTAGTCTTACAATGTTCATCTTGCATTGTCCTGCAGGTGGTGAATTTGTTTTTCCTACATCTTACTTGTTTCTAAGAAATATTTTCTTGCCTTTTCACTACCTGCGATGGCGTCTTCAGGATCTGAAATTGTGTTTTCACTTTCACTCAAACTTTTTGGCAACTTGTGATTCAGATTTTAAGTTCCTTTATATCTCTTAGGCTGTGCCCCATGTGATCTATTCCTTTTGTACATTGCTCATTCAAGGATTGCATCCTTTTTCTAATCTCCTAAATTTTCTTTTATCAGTGTCTTCTTTAGAAGCAGTTATTAATTCTTTAATTATAGTTATCTTTTCTCTTTTTACTTCGGAGATTATTTCTGGTCTGGTTTACTTTATATATTTCTGCTGTTAATTCTTTACTTCAGATGGTAGGAATTCAGATATTTCTTATTTTATTTCAGAGGTTATTTCTGATCCAAGTTTCTCTAAACCTCTCTGCAGTTGTTGCCTTACTTCAGACTCTTATTTCAGACATTTCTGCTCTGTGATTCCCAATTTCTTCTGTGCTAGCGTCTTCTGCATGTGTTCTGCTTGGTCTTGAGTAATGAGATTGCATTTTGCTCCTTCTTTTTGTCATTTGGAATAACACTGTCCTTTAACCTTTGGTTTAGAACTTTGGTGCAGTTATAATCTTAGCACCTACTGAAATTTTTACTCAAAATAGTTTATGTGGTTAAGGCAGTTATGGTTTATTTGTAGAACTACTATACTGATAGTAGGAATACTGATAATGGGTAATGATATTTAGAAGTTGACAAACTTTTACTAATGGCTTTGTATTTTAGAAAGGAAGAACAATCATTATGTCTGTATAGCTAAGCAGATATCAAATTGGTAAGTTGTATTTCAGTTCTGCTAAGTTCTGTCTGATCACATCCTCTTGATGTACCTGATGTTTTCCAGGCAGGCTAGTTTATTCAGGTTACTTCTTGCCACCTCTCTCAGTCAAGAGAGAGAGAGGGAGACTGCTCTTATAGATCGGAGTCTAGCAATGTGTCTCAGTTTCCCAGGTGAAGATCTATGACATTTGAATTCATCCGGTTGTGGCTGGCTTGTGTCTCGCTGCAGTGCTCAGCTTCTTCCTGCTGCAGCCTGTGGTGTGAACCCACTGTGTCCCTCTGGCAGGAAGTTCTGCTCCTAGATTTTCGGGTTGTTCAGGCCCTAGTTTCTTTGCAGGAACTTCAGCTAAAGAGTTTCTCACTGGCTTGGTCTGGAGGGATCCAGAGAGCAGGACAGAAGGACTCACTCACAACTTGTGTCGGGGCTGGATCAGGAGGGGTCCAGTGGGTTAAGGGGAGAATGAAAACTTTCCCACAGACTCACTGGCCCTGGGCTTTGGTTTCCTCTAGAGGGGTCCCAAATGTGTGGTGGAAGTTCTCACTCACATGCTGAACCTGGGCTTGTTCTAGTGGGGTTCAGAGGGGTCTAGAGAACAGGGTTGATGATCCCTTTCACACACTGGGCTTGGGTTGGGTAAGGAGAATTCCAGTGGATATAGGGGAGCATGGAAGGTCCCAAATCTTGGCTGGGCCTCAGCAATTCATTATAGTTATCATTTCTTTTTTTTTTTTTGCTTCAAAGAATATTGCTGATCTGATTTCCTCTGTACATTTCTGCAGTTGTTTCTTTACTTCAGGTGCTGCTATTTCAGAGATTTTAAGTATGATTTTCAATTTCTTCTATCCTAGTGTGTCCTACATTTGTTCTCAGTAGTCTCTGGCGCTGACAATTCATTTTTCTTAAAATAAGGCTTAGACAACCACAACATCAGCAACAACAATCTCTAATCTTTTTAATCACTGTGCTTTAATTCTGTTAACACAAATCAGTGACACTAATTTTTGATAGTGTATATGCAATTTACCAAGGTGCTGCTTTTTTATGGTGAAACTGTAACTCATTCAATGAAACACCTTATTTATCTACTCAGGGTAGGGACTTTGAGAATTCCAAAGGACATTCCTCACATCTTTTGCGGAGCATGCCAGAAAGTTACCTCTGAGGTATGTACATGTCAACTTCCAGCTGAGATTACTCACCAAGTAAATTTTACTTTAATTTCATTTCTTGTTTTCTGATTCAACTAATCATTTTTTATATTTTTTTCAGTAGAAATCAGATCCTGCTTTTTGTTCTGGAGTAGTGATTCTATAAATGAATAGAATTCTATAAATGAATAGAATCAGCAGGTTCTGCAGCCTGAAAACAAAACACTGTCAATTTCTCAGTTGAGGATGTCCCTCTAGACAAGAAAATGTCTTTTTGTTATCTGCATAAAGTAACCACTGGCTTGATTGTCTCTCCTCAGACAGCCCCCAGATCCGACTGCAAAATGGGAATAACCGCTGTGCTGGAAGAGTGGAGATTAATTTTCAAGGCACCTGGGGCACCGTTTGTGATGACAAAGGGAATGTAGCAAGTGTGGTATGCAGACAGCTTGGCTGTGGACTGAAATTGTATTATACAGATGGTTATTTTTTTGGACTTGGATCAGGGCCCATTTGGCTGGGTGGCCTGAATTGCACAGGAAATGAGTCTCATGTGTGGAAGTGCCCTTCCTGGGGATGGGGCCCACATAACTGCAGTCACGAGCAGGATGTAGGAGTCATCTGCACAGGTACAGTCAGTGAATTTTGTTCTGCTTGAGTTTACAGAGTTCAGAGAAATAGGCTATGATCTTTGGTATAAAAAATGGGCAGGCTCTGGAAAATATGAGGTACATCCATAGATGGACTGCTTACAGCAACTGATGTAGATAAACTTCAATAAGGATTAGAAACTTTAATCAGTATCTTTTTCTTTCCTGTGTTTCTTCCTAAAAGGATAATGTATTATAGTATCATGACAACTAAAGCCCAGTTTCATAATTTTGTTTATATAACATTGCAAGTCCATAAAAAATCACACACACACACACACACACACACACACACACACACACAAATACCCTTTGCAACATTAGAACCAAAATGTGAAACTGGAGCCGGGGATATGGCTCAGTGGAATAAGCGCTTCCCTGGCACGTGCACAGGCCTGAGTTCAATCCCTGGTTCCGAAAAAAAAAAAGTGAAACTCTATTTACATTGGTGCAATTGTGTGTTTCTGTATGTATAACACGAGATATTATTTTGCACAATGGTTGCATAGGCACAGGGAATATTATTAAAGAAATCCCTGAGGAATTTACACAAAATTGTAAGTCTTATTGAAGATTCAGACATAAATATTCAGAGTTCCTTGGCTCACAGAGCTGTGAATGAATTATTCCTTGTTGAAAGTACTTCTATAATTACTAGAAAAGATTCTCTACATTTTAACTCTGCTCAAGCTATTGGATACTTGTGGCAAACATACGGCATGCATGTTACTTGTTTCTTTTAACTTAAAAGATGTTAATGTATGCATTATGTTTTATAAATGAATACCCCAGTATTCAGGTTTATCTGTTGTGTTAGTACCTTGTGATAAGTTAATGGGTTTGGGTTGCAGTCTAGGCATCCATCTCTGAAATGTTCACTACATTTGGAGGTTTGGTCTCATCTCATTGATTGGTGAAGAGTGCAAGAGTGAAATTGAGAATTGTGCTTAGTGATTTCAATCTCCAATACCTTTCCAATTTCATCAATGGAATTCATGTAAAAGATCCCTGCAAGAGTTTTATATTATATTGCAAATATGTGTCTCACACATAGACACCACCATTATATTTCATCTAGTAGGGACACAGTCACATATATCAATGGATTTTGTCAGAAGTTAGCAAACAGCCAGTTTAATCTCATCTGCATTAAAAGATTCCTCTGCCTTCTTGGGAGCTACAAGTGTACCATGTCCAATGATAATATGTGGAGAAAGTAGTGACACAGAAGGCATATTTGAATATCTAAGCTAGAAGCTCTGACTCAGGGCTTCAGGACTGGTAGCTTATAAATGTAGTGTCAGAGTGACCTGTCATGTGCAGAGACCTGGGTAGAGTCAGATCATTCAAAGAAAATATGTGACAACATCCAGAGACAGTGTCCACCCTTAGTTTTTTGTTCTGAATGTTCATGGGAACATGGTCAAAACTATATGTGCTGTTGCCCAAAAATGTCCCATCTAAGGCTGGTTTTAGTAACACCACCGTAGGACTTCTGCTTCCTACATCTACAAGGCTCTTAAGATTGGTTACTTATATTTAGGATTTTGTATCTGCATCCTATCTTTTCAGGTAAGGTGCATTATCTTCATTGCACTCGAGTGTTTTATAGATTCTAAGTCTCCCTCCTGGATATTTAATAAAACTGTTTTCTCTCCCATAGGATTTCTGCGTCTAGCTGGACAAGATAGTCTCTGCTCAGGTCGAGTAGAAGTGAACCCTAGAGGAAGGTGGACTCCAGTGTCTGATGTGAACTTCACCTTCCTTACAGCCCAGGTCATCTGTGCAGAGCTGGGATGTGGCAAGGCTGTGTCTGTCCAAGGGAATGTGTCCAGAAATCCCAGTGAACACTTGTGGGACAAAGAATTCAAGTGCTCAGGACAGGAGCCTGAGCTTTGGTTCTGCCCCAGAGTGCCCTGTTCTGGAGGCAGCTGCCAGCATGGTGGGGCTGTTGAGGTTGTTTGCTCTGGTGAGACTCACAGTATGAATTTTACCTCCGAGGACAATCTCTCTGTCTCTGTCTCTGTCTCTGACTCTGTCTCTGTCCATCTCCATCATTCTCCCTCCCTCTCTCCTTTCCTCCCTCACTCCATTCCTACTCCTTCACCTTTGCCTCCACCTCCTCCGCCTCCTCTTCCTCCTCCTCCTCCTCCTCCTCCCCGTCTGTGTCTCTGTCCCCGTCCCAGTCCCAGTCTCCATCTCCGTGTCTCTGTCTCTGTCTCTGTCTCTCTCTCTCTCTGTGTCTCTCTCTCTGTCTCTCTCTCTCCCTCCCCACCTCTCTCTCTCTCCCCATCCCTGTCCCTAACCTTTTTGTCCTTTTCTTTTAGTCATCCTTCTCCTTTCTTTCATATGGAAAATAGATGATAAAACAATTTCTTAGTCCACATGTTCCCATGCGAGTGTTTTCAGAGCAGAGACATGCCCTGTCTTTATTCAAAGCAAAGGTTATGAACACATAAATTTATTTTTCTCAGAGAACAAAATAATAATCTTGGAATAATAATAACTCAAATCAAGAAGTCCAAGAAGAAAATATTTGTTTGTTCAAAATCAGTAACTTTGGATGATTCTTAGAGGAACCTCACCAATATTTATGTCATGTGATATCATCTCTTATTGAGATTGGCCAATATATTC
This sequence comes from Octodon degus, assembly GCF_000260255.1. NCBI lineage: Eukaryota > Metazoa > Chordata > Mammalia > Rodentia > Octodontidae > Octodon > Octodon degus. The sequence continues at coordinate 1,633,986 of NW_004524868.1, read as the reverse complement.
AAACAGAAGCCTATTTTTAATAAAGTACATAGACCTGAGCTCTTAACCTTACACTTATAAGTGAAATATTTTTGAATGAGCCTCGAATTATTTTATGATTCATCTTTCCAGCTCTCAGTGACTGTATAAATAAGAATAATTCTGACTTTTCCTGGGTCCATGGTGGCCACCTGAGTCTTCTATTGAGTCTGAAAGAAAAAGTGCATCAGAAAAATTGTGCTTTAAAAAATTTTTTTTTTTTTATTTGAAACTACAAACTCTGTAACACCTTCATGTCTCTAGCTTTTTGACCCCTGTAGTTACAAGAGCATAACCAACCATGCATTATGTCTGATTGCACCAAGTCATTATTCTGGTATGGTAACCTAAGATCTCAAACTGCCATGTAATTACAAGAACCACCAGGTTGTTCTGTCTTGCCTTTGCACCTACTCCTTATGCATCATAGAAAAGCCCTAGACCATGAGAGACCAAGGCTTGATATTTTGGGAGTGATCACAATCAGTACTAATCAATGCAAAAAAAAAAAAAAAAAAAAGAAAAAAAAACTGACTTCAAATCCTGGGTGTCATTTTGACTTTCTGTTTTATGTAGCAAGCTCACCTCAGTTCATTACAGCAGTGATTTAATTTCATATGCTCTAATCCTTTTAAATATCAAATCAATAGTTTGGAAGGTGAACTAGAAATGAAATTCAGACACAAGCCCTTTAGTGAAAGATTGCTAACCACCCAAGATAAGAAATCTGACTTTTTTTTTTACAACCCATCATTTGGGTGGTGCATTGGCCAGTGTCCTTCTGATAGTTATTACTGCATTATTTTCGGTTTAATTTCATATGTTATTTTTCCATACTAGTAATTTTATCATTTTTGTTTCATTCAGAAATAAGACTCCATTGCTGCTCTGATGCAATGCATTGATGTTTTATCCAGAAAGCTCTGTACAGAAAAAGAAGAGAGATATCAAGTGTTTAGTTGAGTGGGTTCTGCTTAAAGCAGAAAATCCATTTTTTATGTATAAAATTAATGATTAATATGATTCTCTTCCCTCAGAGAGCCCACAGCTCCGTCTGAAAAATGGAGGCAGTCGCTGTTCTGGCAGAGTAGAGGTCCTTCACCAGGACTCCTGGGGAACCATCTGTTATGACGACTGGGATATAAAGGAGGCCAAAGTAGTGTGCAGACAGCTAAGCTGTGGAGATGCCCTGGAAGCTACAGACTTTACTCGCTTTGGAGCTGGATCTGGACCCATCTGGCTGGAAAGCCTGAGATGCAAAGGACAGGAGTCTCATGTGTGGAATTGTCCTTCCTTAGGCTGGAACAATACCTACTGTGATCACCAGGGGGATGCAGGAGTCATCTGCTCAGGTATGATCAGTTCATTGTTTACTGCATGGATGAATAAAAAGTTTCAGGGAAGTAGCTGGTATTGAATTATTAGAAATAGGGAAAAGATATGTTGTAGAAGACTGACATATGTGTTAATGACATATATGTGCTGTTATGGTTTGTGTCTAGTTGTTCCCCCAAAGCCTCATGCAGTCATTGTGGCAGGCTTCTAAGATTTGTGATTAATTCATGATCCAATGCTGAGATTATGGGTTCGGGTGTAGCTGTGGGATGGCTATCCTGAATACAATATAAGGAAGGGAAAGTGGCTTGTTATTGGCTGCAGCTGCTTCTCCTTTTTTGGCTTTTAAGTCTTTGCTGTTTTTCATTACCAACCATGTGATAAGCAAACCTTCCTTCCTTAATTTTGAGTGTTGTGTATTTTGCCCCAGTAATAAGAGAAAATTAACCAATACAACTGCTCATTGCATGTTAGGAATATGGATTTCATTCACTTTACTTTATAAACCTCACCTGCTGTTTTTACTTCTAGTTTGGTCACACCCATGAAGGAAGCTCATTCTAATATCACTCCAATTAAAATAAAGGCTTTATTTTTATTTTTTTAGTGGAACTGGGGATTGAAACCAGGCCTTGCACTTGGCAGGCAAGCATTTATTCTACTGATCCATCTCCCAAGCTCATAAAATTAAGTTTTTAAAAGACTGCATAGAACTTTACCTCCTAAAGCAATATTTGGCAAAGGATTAAGTAAAAAAAGATGAGTAATACAGTTTTTGGGGGCAATCCAGGAAATTCAGAAGACTCTAGGAGTAAAGACAAGAACTTATTTAAACAGCTAGTGTTTAATAGATTTCTATAGACTTGGGAGTGCAGGAAGTAGAAGGTAGGAAAGCCCACAAAGAAAGTTAGAAAAAAAGCAGTATATATATTGCTCATTAAGAGAATTGTTTGATCTCTAATGTTGGCCATTTATTATTGTCCTTGAATATTCACTGGCCTGCAGCTGCAGTCTTATCTTTTCTGCAGAGACTGACTCTAGAGAGCATTGGTCAGCAGCCTTACCTTTACACAGCCTGGTCTCCAACAAAGTTTTGCCAGTTTGATTTTCTTATTTCCTTTTTATAAGAATAATATAATTCTAAATTACTACAAGTTTTCCCTTTTGCAGCAATGAGTTTGGTAAAAGGAAGAATACGAATGAGGTAACAATTTTATGGTCAAATTTGGTGTTTCATTATGTGTAGCATGCCACATAATTTTGCACTAGGTCAGTCCTTAAATAGGTGGTGGAAGTAGGATTAAACACCATGAATCACCAAAGAATTCATGGAATAATTCAAAGTTTCAATTCTCTTTTGCAGATTCAGATGTTAGTATTCCCTGCAATTGGAAAGAATGGCCACAGAAGTGTGGATGAATCATAGGTTCTCCTTTTACCATTATATAAAAATATTTTTATATTATTTTAGAACATCTATGTAAATTTAAACTTTTGAGGATCACTGGGCCCTGGGCTACCAGATCAAAGTTTGATGCAATCAGAAATCAATGTATTTGAATTATGATAAAATGACATTGTTTATGCTTGATGGTGTCAATGATATTAGGGAATTGCATTTTAGAGTTTCTTTAAGAAGAATGGGAGTAAGGACATGTATAATTTTAAAAAATGTAGAAGACATTTATTTTTTGTAATAAAAACTGACAAACAAAACATATTTTTCTGAGTTAAATTGACATCTTAGGCATATTGTAAAGAATGTCATGTGTATGTTTACCTAAATTCTGAATAGTTTTAGGAAAGCAATGTAGTTGTAAATGAGACTGAAGAATGAAGTACTGGTAGTCCAGGTTCTGGATGGCAGACATTTTGATCCATTAGCAAAAAGCTGAATAAAATAAACCTATAGACACGGTTTAAGCCTACAGACTTTAACACTCTCATATTCTAGAGAAATAGGTGTAGATCTAGAAAAGATATCTGAAATCACCACTTTAATTCAGTAGATTAATAGTTGTGTTCTTAACTTCATTTTAATGGCTTGCTTTGAAAAGAAAACCTTTCTGAACATATTGAGAAAGGAAATCCTTAGTGAACTTCTTAATTAGGCTGGGAGCGGAGTTTAGTTGTAAGCAGTAGCCTACTATGTGCAATGCCCTGATTTCCAACCCCACTACAAACGTCTTCAGTAAAAATATTGTTACATGAAATTTCTGAAACCAACTGACTCCCTAGATCTTGGATACCATAGTGGAAATTACTTCTTAATTATGTTCTGTGGCTGACTCATGAGTTTCTCAACCTCTACTCATTAGTGACAAAATATTTCTTTAAAACAAGACAAAACAAAGAAATCTGAAAAGGAAGAGAAACACGTTTTATTCACAACTGGTCCATGTTCTAAATTTTCTTTTGTCTTCTGTAATAGAAAGTATAGTCTAAAAGTCCCTGATTATTATAGCCACACTAAATTGCTTAATACTTTAGTGGTACTCTGTGATATCTTTTTGGTATGTAAATTTAAATTGTGAAGACATACAGAGGAACATACAGAAATATATCCTTTTAAGTCATATGATAACCTGTTCTTATGAATGCAAATACATGTCATCATATATCATACAATAGAATTTAGTCACTCTTACATGACTCTACAAATATCTTCTAAATTTGCCTTCAAGTATGCATTTATGCAGGTTCTATTCTTACACTAAATGTCAAAACTTCTCACACTCTATCCTTGGGAGGAAGACAAACAAAATCTTTCACATCATTGCCTCTGATATGTGAGATCCTATTTATAAATCAGGACACTCATTTGCTAGTTTTTTTTTTTTTTTTTTTTTTTTTT
>NW_004524868.1:1613746-1629679 GCF_000260255.1 Octodon degus | reverse complement strand
TTTTTTTTTTTGCCTTAGGATTTGTGCACCTGGCTGGAGGAGAAGGACCCTGCTCCGGGCAAGTGGAAGTGAATCCTGGAGGAGGCTGGATTCCAGTGTCTGATAGGAACTTCACATTTGCCACTGCCCAAGTCATCTGTGCAGAGCTGGAGTGTGGCAAAGCTGTTTCTGTTGTAAGGGCTGTGCCTTTTAGAGAGGTCATTCCACAGGTGTGGGATGAAGAGTTCCGGTGTGAAGGGCAGGAACCTTCAATCTGGTTCTGCCCTAGAGCACCCTGTTCTGGAGGAAGCTGCCAACATAGTGGAGCTGTTGAAATTGTTTGTTCAGGTGAGATTCAGAGGTTGGATTTAGCCTCTTTGGAAAGCCTGTGGACAAAATGAATGAGAAATATTACTGAAAATTTGTTTTCTCCTCTCAGAGTTCAGTGAAGTCCAGCTCAGGAAGAACAGCACCTCCCAGTGTGAGGGTCAGGTGGAGGTGAACACCTCTGTGGGATGGAAAGCACTGTGTGCCTCCCACTGGAATATGGCCAATGCCCATGTTGTGTGCTGCCAGCTGGGCTGTGGTGTTGCCATCTTCACCCCAAAAGGAGGAGTGTACTTTGCAGAAAAAGGTGGTGAGATCTGGAAAAACCGATTCCACTGCTTAGGGTCTGAGTCCTTCTTGTGGAGTTGCCCTGTGAGAGCCCTGGGTGCTCCTGCATGTGACCATGGGAACACAGCCTCAGTGGTCTGCTCAGGTGAGAGAATGTTTGAGGTGTCAGGGACCCGGGATGCTCCTGGGGGGACAGGTTTCACACCACCCAGCAGAGAGAAATGACTTCAAATTGAAATGTTCTATAGTAAAGTAGGGTGATAGTGCTGACAATTCCTCCTTCAGGCTGGATAAAGCAGGTTAATGGAAATATTTTAAAAGACATTGTTATTTATGTACTTTTTTGACTAAAGGTCTCAGCATGTAGTTCAGGCTGACCTAGATTCACTGTATAGCCCACATTGACTTCAAACTCATGGTGATCATCGTACCTCAGCTTCCTGAGTGCTGGGATTACAGGTGTCTACCACCACACCTGGCCCTACATTTCTTAAAATAATGTGTAAGACTGGATGTAAAACTTTGTTAAGTATGTCACGAAGGTCAACACAATGTTAGTAACTCTACCAGAATTCACCTGAATATCCCATTAGTCACAGTTCAGTCCTTCTGTGAACAATGTCTTGGTTACTGTTCTCTTGTTTCTGAGAGAAATGCCTGATGACCAAAATTAGGGAAGAGAAGTGTTATTTAGCTCATGGTTACTGGAGCTTTCAATTTATACTTGACTGGCTCTAAGGCAGAGGAGCACATTGCAGAGAGCAGCCATTCATTGAGGTGACAAGGAGCAAGATAACAAAGAGAGTAGTATTAGCTCAGGCAGCTAGCTAGCCTCTATCCCCTCCTCACATTGTCAAGCAGAGAATGTGAATGCCTCAGGACATTCACAACTATAATCCCAACATTGGATAAACAATCAATTATGCACTCCAGAAGTTGCCCCATGACTGCATGAAGATTTGGGGGGACAACTAGACATAAACCACAACACACAGGAAAAGATTCTAATGCCTGCTGACCAGAAATATTTTGTTCAGATTTGATCTTTATGCAAAATCATCCAGCAGATTTTCCTTTTTATTTCAAATTTGTTGAACCAACTCATAGGTTGACTTCACCTGTGTTGTGAAGTTCACCTGTGTTTTCTTTGCAGCAGAGCTTCATTCTTGTTTTGGATATGAACACATGAAATTATACTGATTTCATCATCTGATGACAGAGAATTGAGTTGTTTCTAGATCTTAACTATTACAAACAATTGTGCTGCAAATTGCCTGGGCTTTGACATTTGATGAACTATTTACACACTTATTTGCATTTTTTAAAAATTTAGGACAGGGTGTACAGTGCCTCACTGTGTAGATCAGCAGGCCAGGGGATTGAACTCCCAGACCCTGCATTTGGTCTAAGCAGGTGCTTTAACTTGCTGAGGTATTTGGCTGGCCCTTATTTGCATTTTTAATCCCTAACCATTTACTTTCATTATATTAATATGATACTTTTTGCAAAGTCAAATTCTTATGTTTTCTTTGTTTCTTTTTCTTTTTTGTTTTTGAGATATGTTTTTAACTTTGTAGTACAAATTAGTCTTGATCTCACTAAGTAGCTTATGTTGGGATTAAATGTGCAATTATTCCTCTCTATCCTCCTGAGGGATAGAATTACAAATGTGCACTGCCATATCCATTTCAAGTTCTTAAATTCTTTCTTTCTTTCTTTCTTTCTTTCTTTCTTTCTTTCTTTCTTTCTTTCTTTCTTTCTTTCCTTCCTTCCTTCCTTCCTTTCTTCCTTCCTTCCTTCCTTCCATTCTTTCTTTCCTTTTTTTGAAGGAAGGAAAAATTTATTTAGCTCACAGTTACTGGAGATTTTAGTCCATACTCAACAGGCTTCAAGGCAGCCTGGCACATCGCAAAGAACAATATTTCATGGCCATGGGCAAAGAGCAGTAGCACAAAAGGAGGAGTAGCAGCAGCTCAAGAAGCTAACTTCTCTTTCCTCCTTACATTGAAATGCAACCCAGGTTAGGTGCAGCATCCACACCCACAGTAATCAATCACAAACACCAAAAGCTACCCCAAGATTCTATGAAGCTTTGAGGGGACAACCCATAATATTCTGCCCCTCGGCCCCCAAAGACTCATGCACATTCCTTTATGCAAAAGCCATTATAGTCCATCTCTAAGAGTTGCCAAAGTCCCAACAGTTTCAGCATTCCTTAAAAGTCCAAGTCCCAAGTCTTCTCCAAGTTCCAAGGCAAACTCTCAACTGTGACCCCCTGTACAAATGAAAAGACAAACACTTCTAACATTCAAAGACACAAGATAAACACTGCCATTCCAAAAGGTATGCACAGCAGGATAGAAACCACTAGGGAAAAAAACAAGCCCAAAACTCATCAGAGCAAATATTATATTCTGTAGGTCCATGTGGAACATCTGAAGCAATCTGTGGCAAATTGTGAGCTCCACGTGTCCCCACACCTACAGTACTCTTGGTGGCTTCCATGTCATCTCTCTTAGGCCATCTTTGCTCCCATTTTGCAGGTTCCCTTAGGTGATCCGTGTTCCTGGCTTTTCTAAACTTCTTGGGCTTCTGTACAGCATTAACTCACATTTCGTTTCATTTTATTTTTTCCATAATTTTATTGACAAATAAATAGAAATGAGACAGTTTCAAATCAAATTGGTAGGACAGTTCCAATAATTAACACATTACATACTGCCATCCTAGTGGTTATTTGGTGTATAAGACGCAGACATGATATCCTATTCAGAAACAAAATTAGAACAAATCCCTCTATTCCTTGAATTAAGAGAATTCAGCTATATCTCTATCCTAACCATTTTGAATATACAGATACAAAATGGTCATACATCTATATCCATTTTCTTGTTTAGTTCCACCATTTAAACATTATAGATGTGTGAACTCAGCAAAATATTTCAAAATAGGCCAGCAGTCCATAATAGCACTGGGTCATCCACTTGACTGGCAATATCAGAAGGTGTTGACCTGAGTCCCCTACAGCTCGACATAACAGCATGGCTTTACTTCTTATACTTCATTTTTATACTTTTCTGCTGGATGGTTAAGACCAAGGTAAAGTAGGACCTATGCAACAAGAGTTGTAGCTTTTGAGTCTGATAAGGTCAATCAAATCCCCTCAGGATTTATCCTGAGATCCTGTACCTCAGATTGTAGATCATTTGTCAGTGTCAGTCATGTGGATGAGTCACGGCCATTGCTTGGACAATTTGCTGTCTATGAAAGCCTGAGAGAATGTTTTTCTCTCCATGAGAATCTTCTTAGGCACACTCTACATCATCGATCACTTTACTCTTTGACCCCATAATCTTCTTGGTCATAAAATTTGGGACACAACTGAGTCACATGATGTTACAGAACAGGTTCTCAAATGTCCTGAGTCTTAATGGACCTTGGAAGGCTAAGGCCAAAATGTTGGCTTTCCTTGTGACCCTCATTTTTCTCTAACTAACTTAGGTTGTAAACCCTCTGGAAGAGAAGTTTATTGTTATTGCCATATAACCTAGGTTATTGAGCTTAACCTCACTATCTGTCTGAATGTCAAACATCTTAGGCATTACAAGGAACAGGTATTTTTCATATAGTATTGATATATTAAACATTCAGTCCCTACAGAATATGACAAAAAAATTTGAAAACGAAATTACATGTAAAAAATAGGAATAAAGAATTATATATGTTTACACATAAGTCCAGAAATCTAACCGTATACAACTTTGTTGTAGTACAGTCCTGCAATTCTCCTTTTCCTGTCTCCTGCCTTATTTCACCACCCCCTTCTATTTTAAATAATCATCTACTAGAGAGACAGCATGGCAGCAACTGGTGTGTCATGACAAGAAGCACATATCCAGAAAGTCAGAATGACAGGCACTCCAAGTATGAACCTACTATTACAGACTTCTATCTTCAGTGCAGTTGCTAAGTTCACAGGTGTCAGTATAAATAGTCAGGGTGAGAATCCTTCCAATTAACTGCTAGATTCAAAGATCTTCTGAAGATTCTCAGAATGATTGCCTTACCCATCTTGTATATATAACTGTATGGATTGCCTCTGTCATGTTTCCTCTCTCTTCTTGATCTCTCTTCATTGTCTAGTCCTCAACATCTTGTTTTCCTTTTAGTTGTATTATACATTTCTATTTGTATTTCTTCTTTTGAGTTTTTATGCTAGGGAAACTATATGATATTTACACGTATGTGTCTGGTTTTTTTCACTTATGAGTGTACCTTCAAGTGGCATCCACTTCAATATAAAGGCTTCAAGTTTATCATTCTTTATAGCTGAGTAATACTCCATTGTACAAAAACACCACATCTTTTTCATGCATTCCACAGATCACAGGCATCTTGGTTGCTTCCAAGATTTGATTATCACAAATTGTGCTGCTACAAAAATAGGCACACATATATCACTATGATATGATGTTTTCAGAACCTCTGGGAAAATTCACAGTAGAGGAATAGCTGGATTAAGTGGGATTTCCAGTCCTAGTTTTCTAAGGAGTCTCCATTCTGATTTCCATAGTGGTTGCACTAGTCTGTATTCCCTCCAGTACTGGAGAATGGTTCCTTTTTCCCACACAACGTTTCCAACATTTGTTGTTGGTTGACTTCTTTATGATAATCATTATTTTAGGGGTGAGATGGTATCTCAATGCTGTTTTAATATGCATTTCATGCATGGATAGTGATGTGGAGCATTTTTTCACATATTTATTCACTTCTTTAATTTCATCTTCTGAGAAGTGTGTGTTCATCTCAGATGCCCATTTCTGGATTGGGTCTTTAAATTTTGGGGCCACAGTTTTGTTTTGTTTTTTTTATTTCTTTATCAATTCCAGAGAGCAGACCTTTGTCTGAGTACATATTTGTCAAGATTGTTTCCAAATTTGTGGGTTGTCTTTTCACTTTGTTGGTAATTTCTTTTGAAGTGCAAAAAGTTCTATATAAGAGGAGGTCCCAGTTGTTAATTATTTCAAGTGTTTCCTGTGTGGTTTGATTTTTGTTCATGAACTCTTTGCCTACCCCTATCTTCAAGAGTTCCTTCTACTTTCTTTCTTTTTTTTTTAATACTGTTTTTTGTTTTTTTTTTTTAATTTTATTTATTTATTTTTTTGTGTGTGGCTAGCTCAGCCCACCAGGGGGCGGGGCTGGCTGGCATGTGGTGCTGGGGGATCGAACCGTGGTCCCTGATGCTTTGCTAAGCTTGTTCTAAGCAGGTGCTTTAGACCACTGAGCCATCTCACCAGCCCCCCTCCTACTTTCTATTCCAGGAGATTTAGTATTTCTCTTTTAATGTTTAGATCTTTAATCCATTTTGACTTTAGTTTAGTGCATGGTGACAGACCTAGGTCAAATTTCATTTTTCTACATGTAGAGAGCCAGTTTTTGCAGCACAATTTTTAAAAGAGAATGTTCTTTTCCTAGTGAGTATCTTTGACCACTTTGTCAAAGATAAGGTGACTGAGTGTGTTTGTAGAGGCTTCAGAGTCTTATAGTCTATTCCCTTCATCCTCAGGTCTATTTCTTTGCCACTACCATGCTGATTGTATCACAGTGCCCTTGTAGTATAAATTCAAGTCAGGAATTGTAATGCTTCTGGGCTTGTCTTTGTTGACCAGGATTGTCTTTGCTATTCTAGGCCTCTTCTGCTTCCAGATAAATTTTAGAAAGGATTTCTCTAGCTCTGTGAAGTATGTTTGTGGAAGTTTCATAGGGATTGCACTAAATCTGTACAGCAATTTGGGGAGTATGGCCATTTTCACGATTTTGATTCTTCCTATACAGGAGCATGGAATGTCTCCATTTTCTGTAATGCTCTACAATCTCTTTTCCAGAGTACTGTAATTTTCCTGGAAAAGATCTTTGATGTATTTAGTTAGATGAATTCCAATGTATTTCATTTTCCTCTGTGCTATTGTAAAGCGTATTGTTTCTATAATTTCCGTCTCAGTGTTTCTTATCTGTGTAGAGGAATGCTACTGTGTTTTGGGAATTGACTTTGTATTCTGCTATGCTACTGAATTTGTATATTACTTCTACTAGCTTCTTGGTTGAGTTTTTTGGTCTTCATGTTAAAGTATCATGTCATCTGCAAACAAGGACATTTTAACTTCTTCTTTACATATTCTTGTTCCTTTTATTTCTTTCTCTTGTGTAATTGCTCTAGCCAATAATTATAGAACTATATTGAATAGGAGTGGTGATAGAGGACATCCTTGTTTTATTTCAGATCTAAGAGTAAAATATTTCAGTTTCTCCCCATTTAGAATTATGTTAGCCATTGGGTTTTCATAAATGACTTTTACCAGAATGTAGTAGAGGCCATGTATTCCAATTTTCTGTTGGACTTTGAACATGAATGAGTGTAAGGCTTTGTCAAAAGCCTTTTCTCCATCAATTAAGATGATCCTGTGGTTTTTAGGTTTAGCTTTATTGATATAGTGTATTACAATTATAGATTTTCAAATATTGAACCACCCTTGCATCCCTGGGATGAATCTTACATCGTCATGGGGTTTGATCTTCTTAAAGATTTTCTATATTCTGTTTTCTAGTAATTTATTGAGAATTTATGCATCTATGTTCCAGAGGAAGATTGGTCTTTAGCTCTCATTTTTAGTTTTGTCTTTCCTTGGTTATTTTATCAGTGTAATACTCACCTCCAGGCCTCCAGGAATGATTTTGGGAGGATTTGTTCCTTTTCAGTTCCATTTAAATGTTTGAGGAGCATAGGGACTACATCTTTTGTAAAATTCTCATGGAATTCGGCTGTGAATCCATCTGGACCTAGACTTTTTTTTGTAGGTATTTTTTTTATTTCTTCTTGTATTCCTTTGGCTGTTATTGGGCTATTCAATGTAGTTGAATCTTATCAATTCAGTTTTGGTAATTTGTACCTTTCTAGGAATCTGTCCATTTTATCTGTGTCTTCTGTGAGAGTAAAATTCTCAAAGTAGCTATTGATAACCTTCTGTATTTCCACTGGGTCTGTGGTAATTAGATTCTTTCCATTCCTTGCTGCTTGTATTTGAATATTTTTTTCCTCTTTTGATGTTATTAACTAGGAGTTCATCAATTTTATTTAATATTTCAAAGAACTTGCTTTTTGTTGTGTTAATTGTTTGACCTGTTTTCTTCGTCTCAGTTGAATTAATTTCTGTTCTAATCTTTAAGATTTCTTCCCGTCTTTGTGCTGTGGGGATGGTTTGCTCTTCCTTTTCTAGTTGTTGTAGCTGCAGGCTTAGTGTTTATTTGTTCCCTTTCTGTTTTCCTAATGTGTGAGTTCACAGCTATGAATTTCCCTCTGAGAACTGCTTTCATTGTATCCCATAAATTATGATAAGTTGTGTTTGAATTTTCATTAAATTGTAGATATTGTTGAATTTCTTGTTTAATTTCATCTGTGACTCATTGACTCCTTGGTAGGATGTCATTTAATTTCCATGTATTTAGGGTTTTTTTGGGTTTCTCTTGTCATTTATTTCCAGTTTCTTTGCACTGTGGTCAAATACATGCGTGTGATAATTTCTGTTTTCTTGCATATACTTACACATGACATATGGACCAGTATATGTTCGATTTTAGAAAATTACCCATGTGAAGAGAGAAAAATGTGTGTTCAGCTTTGTTTGGGTGGAACACTCTGTATGTGTCCACCAAGTCCATTTGTTTCAAGCTCTTGTTCAGTTCTGTTATTTAGTTGCTATTTTTTGTCTGGTTAACCCATTTTTTTTGGAAGAAGGTTGTGTTAACGTCTCCTGTTAAGGTTGTGGTACTGGAGTACCACATAATTGGTGTCCATTATGATTTGCTTTATATATTTGGTTGTCACCTTGTTTGGTGCACACATATTTATGAGTGTTACGTTTTCCTCTTGTGTTTTTTCCTGTCCAGTATATAGTAGGCTTCTTTATTTCGCTTGATCATTTTTGGTTTGAAGTTGAGACTCTCTGAGAATAGGATTGTTAACCCTGCTGTTTTCTGAGGTGCTGAGGCATGTAATAGTGTTTTCCATCCTTTGACTTTCAGCCTATGAATGTCTTTATGCATTAAATATATTTCATGTATACAGCATATTGTTGGATTTTTTTTCCTACTCCACTTTGCCGGTCTATTTCTCTTAATTGGTGAGTTGAGTGGATTTACATTGATGGTTATAATGGAGATGTATTGGCTTATAATTGACATGTTATTTACCTGTTGTTGTTTACTTCTTTTTTTCCTGTGTTTAATTGTTTGCCCTATTTAGTTGGTTCCTCCTGATCTCATTTGTGGAGTTCTGATCATTTTCATCCCTCTCTATAACATCTTTCTGGAGCCTGTGTAGGGTTGGCTTTGCCATCATGAAGTTCTTTCATTGTTCTCTGTCATGAAAATATTTCATTTCTCCATCAAATTTGAAAGAGTGTTTTGCAAAGTATAGTATTCTGGGCTGGAATTTGTTTTTATAGAGGACTTGAATTACTCTTCTCCATGCTCTTCTTGTCTTCATGGTTTCTGAAGAGAATTTGGCCATAATTCTGATGGCTTTTTCTTTGAATGTGATCTACTTCTTTTCTCTAGCAGCTCTCATTATATTATTCTTGTGCTGGATTTCTGGAATCTTAACTATCATATGTCTCGGTGTGTTTTTAATTGGGTTTAGGTTACTTAGCATTCTGTATGCTTCGATTACCTGAATGTCAGGTTGTTTCCTCATATTTGGGAAGTTTTCTGCTATTACTACTGCCCATATTTTTTTCATGTCATTTGTATTGACTCCTTCTTTTTCATTGATATCTATTAGTCTCACTTTTTTATTTTTACATCATCTTGCAAGTGGTGAATTATTTTTTCTTGCATCCTGGTTGTTTTTAAGAGATCCTGTCTTACCTTTTCACTAGCTTAATCAGTGTCTTCAAGATCTTAAACTCTGTCTTCACTTTCACTAAAATGGATTTTCAAGATTTTGATTGCGATTTTAAGTTCCTCTATATCTCTTTGACTCTGCTTCATGCAATCTATTTCTTTCCTGTATTGCTCATTCAAGGAATCTGTCATTTTTCTAATCTCTTTTTTTGTCAAGGTCTCCTTTATGAGCAGTTATTAATTCTTTTACTGCAGTGTTTTTTTTTCCATATTGGGTTTCCTCCTTAAGTTTTCCATATTGGGTTTCCTCCCTAAGTTTCTGTATTTGAGTCTTTCTTTCAGATGCTCTGGGTTCAGATAATTTCTTTTTTATTTCAGCAAATAATTCTGCTCTGAATTCCTCTATGGCTTTTTGCTGTTGCTTATTTACTTTTGAAGGTGTTAATTCATACACTTCATCTGAGCTAGTGTCTTCTGCACTTGCTCTGGATGGGCATTGATTTTCCTTCATGTTTCTGTCTGATTCTTTATTGCAGATGCTATTAATTCAGGCATTTTTTTAATTTCCAATCTGATTTCCTCTATACCTTTATGCAGTTGTTTATTTCAGAAGCCATTCATTGATTTCAGCTGTGTGATTCCCAATTTGTTCTGTGTTAGTGTCCTCTGCACTTGTTGTGGGCAAGTTTTGGGGTCTGAGACTGAATTTGCTCCTTCTCATTGTCATTTTGTATAGCACTGTCTTCTGATCTTTGTTGAGTAGCTTTTGTTCAGTTATAACCATAACACCTACTGAAATTCATGTGCAGATTTACAAAGTTTGAATTTATCCAGCTGTTCTTTTCTTGGGTCTGGCTGCTGTGCTCAGCTTCTTCCTGCTGCTGCCCTAGAGAGTGATCCTGTTTTGCCCCTCTGGCAAGATGTTCTGCTCCTGGACTAGCTGGGTGTTTCTGTGCCCTACTCCCTCTGCAGGTACTGCAGCTGCAGAGTTTCACCCCAGTTTTGTATACCAGTCTTAAGCTGACTCTGAACAGGACAATGTGGAGTAGGTTGGAGAGGAAGTTCTCCCACACACTCTCTGGGCCTGGGCTAGGGCTGGATCTGGTGGTCCTGAGAGCTTGGCAGAAGTTTCCACTCACTGGGCTGTAGTAGGGTGGGACTGGGGAGTTGTGGGCATTCCCAACGGGGTAAAAGAAGGTCTCACCCATGCTGCATCTGGTCTAATACCAGACAAGTCTTCCTGTCGCAGGGTAGCCAGAAGCTCTCCCACACACTCATTTGGCCTATGCTCGGCCTGGATCTGGGGTTCCCCAGAATGTAGTAGAAGTTATCACTGGGCTGGGGGAGGGTGCTGAGGAGTGGTGGTGGTCGGGTCTCAAGGGGGTGAAAGAGGGTCTCACCTATGCTGCACCTGGGCTTGGACCAGACAGGTCCCATGGGAGCAGGGTAGCTGGAACGTCTCCCACACACTCACTGGGCCTTGGCTAGGGCTTGATCTGAGGGTCCCAAGAAAGTAGTAGATGTTCTCACTCTGGGTGGGGGGCCAGGGGTGTGAGGAGAGGTGGGGGTTCCTAAGGGAGTGGAAGAGGGTCTCACCCACGCTGCACCTGGGCTTGGACCAGACAGGTCCTGCCAGAAGAAAATCTTGTGCTTTCTTTTGTGTGATAAATGTGTATTCACCCTCTGTCCTAGGTTGTTCAGTAGCTAGTGGCTGTTTCTTGCTGTTTGATAAGATAAAATTCCTTCCTTACTAATTCCTATAAACAAAGTTAGATGACTTAAAAATGAAACTAAATGGACTTAACTCCTTGTAACCTCAAACTATGTAAGGCTGTGTGTATTCAGGTTCAAGGTAATCAAAAACTAAAACAATGCCCCCAGAAAAATTAGGTTGAGTAGTGCTAAAGGCGTTATATTGTTTTACTTTTTTTCAGTACTGAGGATTGCCAGGCAAGTGCTTATTGTAAAATCATTATTTTGTGTCAGATGATAAATTTGTTTACTCAACTGGATGTGGTTATATGTTTTAAAAGCCCACTACTTCCTGACCTTGCTGCTGTTCAGTCTTTCCAGAGCTGACAAACCTGAGCTCAGTAATAAAAGTCTTCTTTAAATTCGTATCTGAGAATATTAAAATTTGGTAGAACACTTCTTTTGCATTAGCATTTAGTGTTAAAACAGCAAGGGATGTTATAAAGGAATCAGATCTCTATGTTTGCTGTTTAATGTATCATTTATTCTCATATCTTTCTATATATTCTTGTTATATCTTGGTAAATGGTCTGCCTTTGTAACTACTGCTATGCTTATTCATTCTATGTTGTAACTATGACCATAGCTGTGGCCGATTGTAAGATACACCCATGTATTGGCAGTATTCTAAAGATACTCCTAGGGACAAGATGTGATTAAGATTCAGCACTTCTGTGTATCAAGAAATACATGTACATTACTGCTTTCTGTTTAAAACTTAAGCTGAATTTATTGTCACCTTCCTTGTCTATTCAAGAATAATTTTTCATGAGGTTTTTAGAATCATGTATTTTTATTTAATTGTATTGTAAAGTTATATGTGATGATACATTTTCTGTAAATGACTTTGAAATTTAAGACAAATATCTGAATATTATTTCTTAAATGATTTATATTCCATTCAAAAAATAAATTCTTATCTTGCTGGTCTGGTTTCTATTTTGAGAGACTCATAACAGTTTCCACTGAATAGGCTTCTTACATGCAGCTTTCCACACTGCCCTCTCAGGGGCACACTGCCTGGTCTCCAAGCATTCTTCTGAAATCAAGGTGGAAGTCTTCTTAACCTCAGAACTCCTGCATTCTGAAAGCACCAAAAACCAATGCCATGTGGATGATACCAAGGTCTGCTGCCAGCTGCAACAGTAGCCAGGCTTCCTTTTCCTCTTGGCTATAGGGATCAACTTCCTGGATTGCTAAGCACTCTGACCCTGATTCTGAGGAATACATTCTCTTGTGCAGGAGCCATTCTGGAACCTGGTATGACCCCTGCTGCCATTCTGGTACAAGGGGCTCTGCGGTGTTCCCCTCAAGGCATAGTCCTTCACCCTTGCAATTCTGAGGCTGCAAAGGGTGGAAACGTTCTGCCTTCAGTGATGCCCTCAGGCCATCCTTTTAATTCTCTGGTTCCTTCTTAGAAATGGAGTTCCTCTCAGCTTTTATCTTTACAGTCTGCAACTTTATTGGAGCTTCCTTTCTGGCCAAACTCAAAACATTTTGAATCATCCTGCTGCACCCCTTGCTCTTCATTCTCAACATAATTCAGACTAAAAGCCCCCAGTAATAGTCATGCCACTGCCCCAACATTTGGTTGCTTTGAAATATCTTTTGAAAGATTAATCAGTCTTCTATACTTAAACTCACTCTCAGGCAAAGTCTCTGGACATGAGCAAAATTCAGACCGCTTTTCTGCCAAGTCAAAATGCAAATGATCCAGAGTACAAAAGCCAATGCAGTCCTTCTTTCCAGCAGAAACCTCTCCAGCCTGGTCTTTACAGGCCAGCTTTCTACTAGCCTTCTGGTCTTCTGAGCTTTGACCAGAATTTGCCCTGCAAAAGAATCAAAGCTGTTTCAGCTCTTCTCAAGTAGGCAATGTCTCTGAAACTTTCCTGTCTTCCCATAAGTCTTTACTAAAAACTCATAATCCATATGGTCAGGTTTAGACACAACAATGACTCCTCTCTTGTGGTACTAAGTTCTGTCTCAGTTACTCTTCCCTCATTGCTGGGACAAATACCCAACAACCAAAATTAAGGAAGGAAAGCATTTATTAGCTCACAGTTACTGGAGGGTTCAGTCCATACTTAGCTCACTCCAAGGCAGCCTGGCACACTGCAGAGAGCAACCTTTTATAGTGGGGGGCAAAGAGCAAGAGCCTCAAACTTTTAATTTCACTTTAAACACAGTTTACCAGCTATTATCTATACATTGAGTGTGATATTAAACTACCTGAATATAAAATAAAATTCTCAAAAGATGCCTTATACACAAATTTTCTTCTTTTGCCTATAATTGCAATCTTTCTGGGAATTTTATTGTGCATTGAATGGTGATTTCAGGAAAAGTTGTATATCATTCTTTGGATCCAGCTGACAGAATCTTTTCTTGTGAATATTTTTCTCCCCACAGCAAGGCTACCTGTGTCACAAAAAGAGCTCTGTTATGTCTGAGTTTATTCATATAATCTGTTCTGCTTCACTCTGTTAACTGTTGATCCTTGAACCAATATCATGTCTTTTCAGTTGCCATAACATTACACTACATATGAGAAACTTCGGTCAAATTGAAGTGGCTGTTCAAATTGTGTTGCTTTGTTTGCCACGTATGATATTTTTTATTAATTTTATTGAGAAAGAAATAACAATGAGACAGTTTCAAAACAGGTTAGTAGGACAGTTACAATAATTAATACATTGCATATTGTTGTCTGTGTAATAGTTATTCATAGTACAAGATGCTGACATGCTATCTTGTTTAAACCCTATTGCCAAATATGTTAGTTTTTACTGGTTTTATGTATTTCTACATAAAATTTAGTATCAGCTTGTCATAGATAACACCAAAAATAATATTGTGACTGACGTTAAATTTACATATAAATTTGGAGATAATTTATATATTAGGTTTCTAATTTCTATCAGGGTTTTTAAAAAATGTTGGATATATACTTATTTATTTGTTTGTTTGTTTATTGAGACAGGGTCTCAGTAGGTAGTTTAGACTGGTCTTGAACTTAGTGTATAGCCTCAGCTCGTCTTACAATTGCTGCAGTCCTACTGCCTCAGCCTCCTGAGTTCTGGGATTACAGGCATGTGCCATCATGCCTGATTATTTTTTTGATGTTATAATTATTTGTATAGTAATGTTCTAGGAATACAAAATTTCTTTGACATGTCTTCAAATTAATTTTTATGGAATATATTTAAGTAATTAATTTGAGATCTACAAAAAATTGAAATAATTTTATAATCACTTCCAAGTAATGTTTACCACACTTCCCAGTATTAGTAAGTTGTACATTCTGCCTCTTTCTGCTAATATAAAAATTTATGAATGAATAGTAAAAAAGAGATGGTTGATATGACCATTCAATCTTAAAACAGAAAGGTTTGGCATAATTAGAAGGAGAGATCTCCATGCAGAATATGAGCTTTGAGGATAGGAAACCACTTCTCCTATATCACAGTTTCCATCCTAGATACCAGCACTGTCCTGTCTTTGGTGTAGCTCAGGTTCCTGCTCTCTTGCCCTCTCTGCAGGAAACTGGACACAACCGCAGCCACAGAGCAATGACTTCCTGTCTGACCCAGAAGTCTCTGCAGCCTCAGAGGGCCTGGCTGCCAACTCCTCAGGTGAGGACATCTTCAGGACAGAACCCTGCCCCTTCTCATGTCAGTATCTCTGACCTGACTCTGTCTCTTCTCAGATAGCAGAAAGCTGCGCCTCGTCGATGGGGGCGGTCGCTGTGCAGGGAGAGTGGAGATCCTGCATCAGGGCTCCTGGGGCACCATCTGTGATGACAGCTGGGACCTGAGTGATGCCCAAGTGGTGTGCAGACAGCTAGACTGTGGAGCGGCCCTCAATGCCACAGTGTCTGCTCACTTTGGGCAGGGATCAGGGATAATCTGGCTGGATGAGCTGAACTGCACAGGAGAGGAGTTCCAGGTGTGGAACTGCCCTTTCCGTGGCTGGGGACAGCACGACTGCTGGCACAAGGAGGACGCAGGGGTCATCTGCTCAGGTCTGTGCTCACACAGTTCTGTGTTGGATAGAGAGGGAGGGTGTCCAGGATAGTTCCTGAGCCCTAGGGTTAGGTTAGAGGATTTCCTAAAGGCATAAAGGGAGGAGGTTCCTTCCTAGGGCCAGTTTTTGTAGAAGAGGAGAAGATGAGGTGCCATCACTTCCTCCTGCATCATCTGACATTTTGGTCCTTTTCTCTCAGCTTTATCGCCTAACACAATCATTTTCTACAATGTCCAACTGAACACAGGGCTCACCTTTTAGATACCTATGTGAGCAAAGCCAGGAGCGCTACACTTTGATCCTTATTGTCACTTTAATAAAGTGGCACATCCTCAGTGACTTTGAACAACAGAAATGATTATCTTACAGTCCTGTAGATAACCAGTCCTTATCAGGCTGGATTAATAATAAGGTGAGAGTAAGACTACATTCCTCTGAGACTCTAGGAAGTATAGTTTCATCCCTCTTCTAGTTTCTAAAAGTTGCTGCTGTCCTTTAGGTCCTGGTTACCCTTTTCTTTGAACCAAATGCAGTACGAATAAGGCAATAAATGTGCATAGTCACATCTCCTTTTGACCAGTCTGGAAAGGTGATCTGCTTCTATTTATTTATTTATTTATTTATTTATTTATTTATTTATTGTATTTTAGGAAGGGTCTACAGGGT
>NW_004524868.1:1603622-1604671 GCF_000260255.1 Octodon degus | reverse complement strand
TAAGCATGACCTATGGACCAGTATGTGGTCTATTTTAGAAAATGATCCATGTGCAGCTGAGAAAAATGTGTATTCTTCTGTGTTTGGTTGGAGCACTCTGTATATGTCCACCAAGTCCATTTGATTCAAACTTTGGTTCAGTTCTGTTATTTCTTTGCTAAGTTTTTGTCTGGTTGACCTATCTTTTGGAGATAAGGGTGTGTTAATGTCTCCTGTTAAAATCGTGGTATTGGATATTGGATTTTTCATGCCCATTAAGATTTGCTTTATATGGTTGGGTGCTCCCGTGTTTGGTCCATACATATTTATGAGTGTTACCTCTTCCTCTTGAATTTTTCCACTAGCCAGTATATAGTGGCCTTCTTTATTTCACGTGATCATTGTTGGTTTGAAGATGAAACTGTCTGAGAACATAATTTCTACCCCTGCTTTTTTCTGAGGTGCTTGGGCATGTAGTACTGTGTTCTAACCTTTGCCTTTCAGCCTATGAATGTCTTTATGAGTTAAATGTGTTTCTTGTATACAGCATATTGTTGGATTTTGTTTCCTAACTCACTGTGCCAGTCTACTTCTTTAATTGGTGAATTGAGTCCATTTACATTGATGGTTAGAATTGAGATGTATTGACGTACTGTTGCCATGTTATTTACATGTTATCATTTACTCCTTTTTCTCCCGTGTTTAATTGCTTATCCTATTTATTTTGTTGCTTCCGATCTCATTCGTGGAGTTCTGATCGTTTTGGTCCCTCTCTAGAACATCTTTCAGTAGCCTGTGTAAGGTTTTTCTTTGACATTGAAAAATTTTTCAGCTGTTTTTTGTCATGGAAGTGTTTCACTTCTCCATCAAACTTGAAAGAGAGTTTTTCAGGGTATAGTAGTCGTGGCTGGAATTTGTTTTCATAGAGGACCTGAAGTACTCTGCTCCATGCTCTTCTTGCCTGAGTGGTTTATAAAGAGAAGTCGGCCATAATTCTGATGGGTTTTCCTCTGAATGTGATCTGCTTCTTTTCTCTAGCAGATTTCGGTAGATTATTCTTGTGCTGAATT
>NW_004524868.1:1593813-1603522 GCF_000260255.1 Octodon degus | reverse complement strand
GCCCGAGGGGGCGGGAGAGGGTCCAGCCCACGCTGCGCCTGTGCTGGGACTGGTCCCGCTGGCGCAGGGTAGCAGGAAGCTCTCCACACACTCACCGGACCTGGGCTAGGACTTCATCTGCTCCTACTTTCTTTTCCAGGAGATTTAGTATTTCTGTTTTAATGTTTAGATATTCAATCCATTTTGACATTAGCTTAGTGCATGGTGACAGATCTGGGTCAAGTTTTAATTTCAGCATGTACAGAGACAGTTTTTCTAGCAACACTTGTCAAAGAGGCTATCTTTCTTCAAATAAGTGTTTTTGAACCCTTTGTAGAAGATCAGGTGGCTGAGTGTGTCAGAAGAGGTCTCTGCATCTTCTAATCTATTCCATTGATCCTCAGGTCTATTTCGTTGCCAGTACCATGCTGATTTTATTACAGTAAACTTATAGTATAATTTAAAGTCAGGAATTGTAATGCCTACTGCCTTGTCCCTTTTTCCCAGGATTGCCTTTGCTATTCTAGGACTTTTCTGATTCCAAATAAATTTAAGAATGAGTTTTCTAGGTCTTGGATGTATGTTGTTGGCAGTTTGATAAGGATTGCATTAAATCTGTACAGCAATTTTGGGAGTATGGCCATCTTCACGATGTTGTTTTTTCCTATACAGGAGCCTGGGATATCTTTCCGTTTTCTGAAATCCTCTACAATCTCTTTTTTCAGAGTACTGTAATTTTCCATGAAAAGATCTTTGACTTCTTTGGTTAAGTGTATTCCAAGGTAGTTCATTTTCCACGGTGCTGTTTTAAAAGATATTGTTTCTCTAATCTCCTTCTCAGTGTGTTTGTTATCTGTGTAGAGGAATGTTATTGACTTTTGAGAACTGACTTTATATCCTGCTATGCTACTGAATTCGTCTTTCAATTCTTGTAGCTTCTGGGTGAAATTTTTTGGTCTTGCAAGTGAAGTGTCATGTCATCTGCAAATAATGATAATTTAACTTGTTCTTTACCTATTCTTATTCGTTTTATTTCTCTTTCTTTTCTCGTGGCTCTAGCTAATGATTCCAAAACTATATTGAGTAGGAGTGGTAATAGAGAGCATCTTTGTCTTGTACCAGATCTAAGAGCAAAAGATTTCAGTTTTTCACCATTTAGAATTACATCAACCTGTGAGTTATCATAGATGACTTTTACCAAATTGAAGTAGAGGCCTTCTATTCCAATTTTCTGTAGGACTTTGAACATGAATGAGTGTTGGACTTTGTCAAAAGCCTTTTGCGCATGAATTAGATGATCCTGTGGTTTTTAGATTTTGCTCTATTAATGTGGTGTATTAAATTTATAGATTTTCGAATATTGAACCATCCTTGCACCCGTGGGATGAATGCTACCTGGTTATGGTGTATGATCTCCTTGATGACTTGTTGTTTTCTATTTGATAAGATTTTATTGAGAATTTTTGCATATATGTTCCTGAGGGAGATTGGCCTGTATTATTCTTTTTTTAGTTGTGTATTTTCCTGGTTTTGGAATCAGTATAATACTTGCCTCCAGGAATGATTTTGGGAGAACTGCTTTCTTTTCTATTTCATTGAAGAGTTTGAGGAGTGTTTTGGTTATAAGTTCTATAAATTTCTTGTAGAATTCAGCTGTGATCCATAAGAACCTATACTTTTCTTTGTCTGCAGGCTT
Organism: Octodon degus; assembly: GCF_000260255.1. Classification (NCBI taxonomy): domain Eukaryota; kingdom Metazoa; phylum Chordata; class Mammalia; order Rodentia; family Octodontidae; genus Octodon; species Octodon degus. The sequence goes on along the minus strand of NW_004524868.1, from coordinate 1,601,847 downwards.
TTTATAACATTTCTTATTTTATTTGGTGTTATTGAGTTATTCAGAATTGGTATATCTTCTTGATTTAGTTTTGGTAATTTAGACCTGTCTAGGAATCTGTCCATTTCGTGTGTGTCTTCTAATCTGTGAGTGTAAAGATTCTTAAAGTAGCTATTATTAATCTTCTGGATTTCCACTGGGTCTGTGGTGATTGCACCCTTTTCATTCCTTATTGTTTGTATTTGAAATTTTTTTCCTCTTTTTGATGATGTTAGCTATGGTCTTATTGATTTTGTTTAGTCTTTCATATCATCAGCTTTTTGATTTGATAATTCTTTGAATTCTTTTTTTTTTTTCCTTTCAATTGAATTAATTTTTGCTCTCATTTCTATGATTGTTTCACGTCTTTGGGCTTGGGGTTTGGTTTGCTCTTCCTTTTCTAGATGTTGGAGGTGCAGCATTAGGGTGTTTATTTGTTCCCGTTCTGTTTTCCTAATGTGTGAGTTCACAGCTATGAATTACCCTCTGAGAACAGCTTTTATCGCATCCCATGAATTCCAATAAGTTGTGTTTGAATTTTCATTGAATTGTAGATTTTGTTGAATTTCTTGCTTAATTTCATCTGTAATCCATTTATTGCTGAGTAGGGTTTCGTTTAATTTCCATGTAGGTGAATTGTGGATATTGTTTAATTTCTTGTTTAATCTCATCTATGACCCATTGATTGCTGAGTATTGTGCTGTTTAACTTCTATGTATTTAGGGGTTTTTCGGTTTTTTTTTTCGTTGTTTATGTCCAGTTTCATTGCACTGTGGTCAGATGATATGCATGGGATAATTTCTCTTTTCTTACATAGACTTAAGCATGGCCTATGGAACAGTATGTGGTGTATTTTAATAAATGACCAATGTGCAGGTGAAAAAAATTTGTATTCAACTGTGGTTGGTTGGCTGGAACACTCTGCATATGTCCACCAAGTCCATTTGTTCCAAGCTCCGTTCAGTTCTGCTACTTCTTTGGTAATTTTTTGTCTTGTTGACCTATCTTTTTGAGATAAGTGTATGTTAAGGTCTCCTGTTAAGATGGTGGTTTTAGATATTAGATTTTTCATGTCCATTAAGATTTATATTACATGTTTCAGACTCTTATGTTTTGTGCATAGATACTTATTATTGTTACATCCTCCTCTTGATTTTTTCCCCTAACCAGTGTATAGTGTCCTTCTTTATTTCATTTGATCATTCTTTGAAGTTGAGACTGTCCGAGAACAGGTTTGTTACCCCTGCTTTTTTCTGCTGTGCTGGGGCATGTAGTTTGGTTTTTCATCCTTTGACTTTAAGCCTATTAACGTCTTTTTGATTTAAGTGTGTTTCTTGTATACAGAATATTATTGGATTTTGTTTCCTAATTCACTGTGCCAGTCTATTTCTTTTAATTGGTGAATTGAGTCCATTTATATTGATGGTTATAATTGTTATGTGTTTACCTATGATTGACATATTATTTACCTGCTGTTATTTACTCCTTTTTGTCTTGTGTTTAATTGTTTTCCCTACTTAGTTATTTCCTTCTGTTCTTGTTTGTGGAGTTTTGATCATTTTGGTCCCTCTCTAGAACATCTTTCAGTAGTCTGTGTAAGGTTGGCCTTGTCATCATGAAATTCTTTAGCTGTTCTTTTTTTTAAGTTTATTTATTTTTATTTTTTGGGGGCAGAACCAGGGATTGAACTCAGGTCCTTGCGCTGGCCAGGGAAGCACTTATTCCACTGAACCATCTTCACGGCCCCTTTAGCTGTTCTTTTTCATGGAAGTATTTCACTTCTCCATCAAACTTGACAGAGTTTTGCAGTGTATAGTTGTCTGAACTGGAATTTGTTTTCATAGAGGACTCGAAGTACTCTGTCCCATTCTCTTCTTGACTTCATGGTTTGTGAAGAGAAGTCGACTGTTATTCTCATGGGTTTTCCCTTGAATGTGATTTGCTTCTTTTCTCTAGTGGCTTTTAGTACATTATTCTTGTGCTGGATTTCTGGGATCTCTACTGTTATATCTCATTGTGTTTTCAATTGTCTTGAAGTTATTTACCTTTTGTAGTCTTTGGTTAACTGAATGTCAGATTGTTCCTCATATTTGGAAAGTTTTGTGCTATTACTTCTGCCCATATATTTTCATGTCATTTGTATTGACTCCATCTTTTTCATTGATGCCTATTAGTTTCATGGTATTCATATTTTCATCATCTTTCAGGTGATGGATTATTTTTTCCTGCATCCTAGTTGTTTTTAAGATATATTTTCTCACCTTTTAACTAGCTGCACAAGCATCTTCAAGTTCTGAGACTCTGTATTCACTTTCACTGAAACTTTTACAAACTTGTGAATGATATTTTAAGTTCCTCTATTTCTCTTTTACTCTGATTCATGTGATCTATTTTTTTTCCTGTATTGCTCATTCAAGGAATCCATCTTATTTCTAATCTCTTCTATTTTTTATCAATGTCTTTTTTAGAGACAGTTATTAATTCTTTTACTGCAGAGTCTTTTTCAGATTGGGTTTCCTCCATATGTTTCCCTATTTTATTCTTTAGTGCAGATGGTATGAGTTCAGAGATTTCTTTTTTAATTCAGAAAATAATTCCGCTCTGCATTCCTCTATACCTTTCTGCTGTCGTTTCTTTACTTGTGACAGTGTTAATTCATACATTTTAGCTGAGCTAGTGTCCTCTGCACTTGTTCTTGTTGGGCATTGGGTTTCCCCCACAGGTTTCTGTATTGGATCGTTTACTTCAGATGCTGTGTATTCAAATGTATATTTTTTTAAATTTCAGAAATAATTCTGCTCTGAGTTCCTCTATTACTTTCTGCTGTTGTGTCTTTACTTCTGATGCTGTTCATTCATTCATTCATTTCAGCTGATAGAGTGTCCTCTGCATTTTTATGGGTGGGATCATGGCCTGAGATTGCATTTTCCTCCTGTCTTTGTCATTTCTTATAGCACTGACCTCTGACCTTTGATGTGGAGGTTTGGTGCAATTATTAACTTAGTACCTACTGAAATTCGGGTGCAGATCTATTAAGTTTGAGTGTATCTAGTTATGCCTGGCCTGGCTCTATCTGTTGTATTCAACTTCTTCCTGCTACATCCCTTGGAAGTGAACCTCTTGTGCCTCTCTGGCACAACAGTGAACCTGTGGTGCCTCTCTGTTGTGTCCCTGGCCCAGGGAGCACAGGGGAAGACTCTCCCACACACTAGCTTGGTCTAGGCTTGGGTTGGATCTGGCCCTCCAGTGGTAGTTGCAGTTCTCAGTCACTTGGTGGGCTTGGTGGTGGGGGCTCCTGAGGCTTTCAGGGATCCTGAGGGAACATTGGAGAGTCTTACTCATGCAGGTGCTTGAGTTTTGGTCTGGAGGCATCCCGCGAGTGCAAGGAAGTCCAAAGCTCTCCTGCACACTTGCTGGGCTGCGCTGAGCTGTATCCCGGGGTCCTAAGTGTGTTACAGAAGTTTTCACTCACTAGGCGGGCTTGGCACCAGGGCCCTTCCTTTTGCATTTAAACATGCTTCATCTTCCCTAAACGTGTTTTTCCTCTTGATTCTGTCCATTACTGTTTCTCTATGTCTCTCTCTGCTGATGTCTCTGTCTGTCTCTTAGGTTGTGTTTCTCTGTCTGTATCTATGTCTCTGTCTCTCACCCATCATTTTTTTTATTTTCTAAAGAAAGTACAAAATAATAATAATAAAAGACCACGAGAAATGATACAGAATTTCACTAAACAAAATAATAGGAATATACCAATGGTTGTTGCATTGCATATTATTGTCTTCAAATTAGTTCTTCAGCTTACCACATGCAACCAGAAAAGTTTGTCTAAAATTATAACAAGTTAAAAAGAAGAAAGTAAAATTATTAAGCATTAACTGTTCATTTCAATAGACCAGAAGAAATCAGTAGTACAAGTATCAAAGCTATCATATCTGTATCTATATCTATCTATATCTATAATCTATCCATATCCTTTTAATCTATCTATCTATCTATCTATCTATCTATCTATCTATCTGCCATCTTCTTTCTTTCCTTTCTTCCATCCCTCATCCCAGTTGTTCCTCCGTCAGAACAGTTTCTTGACCTTTCACAGTACCTACTGTATCTTAGATTTTACTTATGCTTTCATGTTTTTACATGAGAGAGACAATGCATAAAATATATCCATTTTTGCAGCTGAATAATACTCCATTATGTAAAAATAGCACATCTTCTTTATAGTTTCCTCAGCTGATGGTCATTTGGGCTGGTTCCAAGATTTAGCTATGATAAATTTTGCTGCTATAAGCATGAGTGCATATATATTGCTGTGCTAACATATTTTCACTGCTTCTGGAAAAATACTCAAAAGACAAATAACTGGGTTGAATGGGACCTCTAATCCTAGTTTCCTGAGGAAACTCAACAGTGATTTTTGTAGTGATTGTAACAGTGTACACTTAAACCAACAGTAGAGAAGTGTTCCCTCTTCCCAACATCCTCCAAGCGTTGGTTATTGGTTGACTTCTTGATGATAGCCCACCTTTCAGGGGTGAGATGGATTCTCAGCGTTATTTTAATTTGCATTTTTCAAATGACTAGTGCTGTGGAACACTTTTTAAATATTTCTTTGTCATTTGTATTTGTTCATCTGAGAAGTGTATATTCGTTTCAGATACCCATTTTTGGATTTGAGCTTGAATTTCAGGGGCCTGACTTGCTTTTAAATTTTTTTATATGTTCTACATAGAAGTCCTTTGAGTGACTGTTGGTTAAGATTATTTTTCCTAATTCAAGCGTTTTATTTTTTATTTTGTTGATAATTTCTTTTGATGTGCAGAAACTTTTCAACAATACGGGGTTCCAGTTGTTGATCCTTTGAAGTATTTCCTGTGCAATTCGGTTTTCATTCATGAACTCTCTGACTACATCTATGTCTTCAATATTTCTACCTACTTTCTCTTCCAATAGATTTAGTGTTTCTGTTTTAATATTTAGATTTTTTATCTATTTTGACTGCAGTTTATTGTGTGATGATAGACCTGCATCTAATTTCCATTTTCAGCATGTGGAGGGCCAGTTTTACCAGCAACATTTGTTTAAAAGACTGTGTTTTCTGCAGTGAACAAATTTGTCCCCTTTGTCAAAGATAAGATGACTGAGTGTGTTTATAGTTGTGTCTGGATCTTCTAATATGTACCACCAATCCTCAGGTCTGTTTTTATGCCTACTGGCATGGCACTCTATGCTGATTTTATCACAGCACCATTTTTAAAATTTTAAAGAGTAAAAGCAAAAACAAATAACAAAACCAAAGACAGAAACATAACAACACAAAACAATATATATGGTGCAGAATTTCAAAACAAGAATAGAAAACTAACAATTGTTGTTATATTGTGTATTTTATCATGAAATCTGTTGCTCAGATTACCAGGTGTAGTTACACAAAATTGGTCAAATAATTAAACATTAACTCCTCCTTTCAATAATCTTAATTTTTTCTTGCCCTTTTAATTTTTAACTTATTTTAAAGAAAGTACAATTGCAATCGATAAGACATTAGAAACAGTACACATTTAGAAGAACAAGATGAAAGGTATTTAACCATGGTCTTTGTATTGTACATTGCTGTCTTTGATGTAGTTGCTCAGATTACAGATATAAGCATAAAGTTAGTCAAACTGAAAATTATAAACATTAACTACCACCTTTATAAAAACTGATAGCAATCTCAACTATCCTGTACACATACTTGCCTGATTTTCTTCCTCCTTAACTTTTTCCTCTCCTTTTTCCTTTCCCTCATCTTCATTATTTACTCCTTATTTTTAGTCACTTTCTTTTTACTGTATTTATTTACATCTTTCAGAATTTATTCACTCTTTCAGATTCTGACACTAGTGAAACAATACAATGTTTACACATGTGAGTCTGATTTACTTTACTTGTGAGTATAGCTTCCAATTGCATCCATTTATCTATAAAATCCTCAAGTTTGTTTTTCTCTATAGCTGAATAACACTTCATTGTATAAAAATACTGTCTTTTTAAAAAATCCAGTGTTCAGGTGATTGGCATTTTTGTTGTTTCAAGGATTTGGCTACGAGAAATTGTACTTCTATAACTATGGTTGCACGTATATCACATATCACTATGGTATGATGTCGGCAGTTCTTCTGTAAAAATAGCAGGTGACTAGCTAGGTTGAGTGGCACTTTCAATCTTAGTTTTTGAGGGGTCTCCACACTGATTTCCAAAGTGGTTTTACCAGCCTACATTGTTAATTAGCTATTCTTGTTTTGAAAATCTATAACATATGTATTGTTTTGTTACCCTGTTTCTGATTTTTGTCCTTGCTTTCGTTTTTACTCTTGAAAATAAAATTGTAATAAAAATGAAGTGAATGTGAATTACTCTTTGATTATATAATAATGTTTTACACTGCAAGTCATTGACATTGATTTAAATTGCTCTTATGTCACGTATTAGCAAGAATTATTTTCAGAAGATTTTATGTTATGCCATTATAAAACAGTTAACCACAGCATTCAAAACATGTGATAAGAGCAGGACAGACAGCTCAGAAGATTAAAGATCTTGCTTAGGCAGACTCAGAGACTATGAGTTTGACCCCTGGCCTGTTGTGCTGGCCCCTCTCCCTGAGACTGGGCATGGTGACATATGCCTATAAACCCAGCGCTTGGGAGGCTGAAAGACAGGAGAATCACTAGAGCCTGATCTGTGTAGTGAGACCCTGTATACCCAGTACTAAGTACATAAAAAAGTGTGATTAAAGTCCGCTGAGTGACTGCTGCTGAGTGCCACCTAATTGAAAGAAAGGTTCTTTAATAGGAGAAATGACATGTTCTTGTCACAAATTATGACACATTTCAGGGAATTTTAACAACAAATTTAAATTAGAGGCTGGTCAGTGAGAAATTTTTATTGTGTTTTGACCATTGAACAAACGCAAAAACATTTGTACTGCTGCAGATTCCAGGTTTTTAACAACAACAACAACAACAAAACATTTTAATAAACATGCACCAGCCCCACACTATAAATTTAATCATTGTGTACTGTGAGTATAATCAAAAAAGAAATGTAACCACAAGACTTGAAATTCAAGTCTATGATTTTATTCCTGAGAATAAAGTTAAGAATTCTCAGTGAAAGTCATCAGGTGTCCTCATGCAAAATAAAAGCATATCAATCAAGGTCCAATACCAAGGTGATGTTCATCAAGATAAGTGGCCTCCCCTTGTCAACTATCCTGAGCATGCAAGCCTTAGGTCCAGCCCAGTCACCCCTGACCCAAGCCTCTCCACTTTGTTCCTATAGGACAAAGACCCAAGAGCTGTCTGGATTCTGACTCTTGCACAGGTACCTTGCCTTCCCTACTCCCCATGTCTCCCAGGGGATCCTTTCCTCCACTAGGGCGGTAAGAGGTGGTGTTGTTGCCTTTCCAGACAGAGAGAAGCTGAGGCTCAGGGGAGGAGACAACAAGTGTTCAGGGCGTGTGGAAGTGTGGCATGAAGGCTCCTGGGGCACAGTCTGTGATGACTCCTGGGGCCTGGCAGAGGCGGAGGTGGTATGTCAGCAGCTGGGCTGTGGCCCTGCCCTGGAAGCCCTGGGAGAGGCTGCATTTGGTCCTGGAAATGGAAGCATCTGGATGGATGAGGTGCAGTGCAGCACCCAGGAGTTCTTCCTGTGGGCCTGTTCCAGGGATCCCTGGGGACAGAATGATTGCAACCATGAGGAGGATGCAGGTGTGAGGTGTTCAGGTGAGTGACAGGGCCAGATTCATTCGTTGGGGCCACAGGAGTGTGTGTGTGTGTGTGTGTGTGTGTGTGTGTGTGTGTGTACAAGTACCCTTCCTAGGCTTCTTTTTCCCTTGTGCTTTGTGTCTGGAGGGGATGAATTCTGAGCTGCTGGCATCTGCTGGAAAAGGAGATGTACCAGTGGCAGGTGTGACCTTGTGACTCACCCCATTTTGCATGATGATGTATTTATAAGAGATTAGTAATATAT
>NW_004524868.1:1591224-1593713 GCF_000260255.1 Octodon degus | reverse complement strand
CACTCACCGGACCTGGGCTAGGACTAGGTCTGGGGGTTCCCGGAACTCATCAGAAATTCCTACCCGGCGGGCGGGGTGGGGGAGGTACTGCAGAGTGGTGGGGGGCGGCCCGATGGGGTGGGAGAGGGTCCAGCCCACGCTGCGCCTGGGCTGAGACTGGTCCCGCCAGCGCAGGGTAGGAGGAAGCTTTCTGCACACTCACCGGACCTGGGCTAGGACTGGGTCTCTGTGTTGCTTTCTTCTGCTGCTTCATCAATCTCAAAACTTCCTCCTTCAAAGCCTTCTTACCCTATATATATGTGTGTGTTCAAATTTCTTGCATCTTTAAAATCAAATGGACAATCATTCTCTGCCCACTCTACTTTCTTCTCCATTTGCAATCCCATGACTTTTCTCCCCTCTATAGACAAAATCTCCAAAAGTATTGTCAATAGTCACTGGCTGTAATTTTGATATCACTGATTATGCTGAATGTAGTTTAATTCAACTTTCACCACTCAGTACACATAACAAATGGGATACTCAAAGAATTACAGAATAAGATATAACAGCTATTTATCATCAACATTCAACTAACTGAATTTTTCCTTTTTTGTCCCTCTTTAAGCTTACTCATCGCATTTTGTTTTACTGAATTTCTACTTGTTTATTCAGATTTTGGATGTAGATATGCTTTGTTATCAGCCCCATATTCACTTCTTTCTGAGCTCTGTGGTCATAGAAGTTATCATTGTAGTGAAACCTCTCAAATACAAATCTCCAAAGCCCAACTCTGTCAGGAATTCCAAACTTTTTTATTTCTCTGTTAATTCATATCTTCACTTGAATATCTAATGGGCATGTACATTTTCATATTTCATGTACAGTGCTTAATTCCCTCCCTCTAAATATCCTTTTTGCTATAGTCCTATTTTAGCTAATGTCAATTCTATTCCACAGTACTTAGGCTCAGTACGCTGCAATTCTCCATGTTTTTTCTCTCTTCAATGGCAGTAAGTAAGTTGTGTTGCTTTTTTCAGCAAATATCTCCTATCTCATTGTCATGTCATTTCAGGGAACTTATTGTTAGTATCTAAGACCACTGTTTGTTCCAACAGAATTCACTGGTCACCTCTTCCATACTCTTTTATAATATCGTCTCTATTCAATGCTAGAAGTATATTCATTTCTATTACAAGTTGGTGTATTGATATGTGAGGAGTTGACCTGCAGTTAGAAGTGAGATGAGCACATATTCCTCTGCATCTGAGAAACAAGACTCCTTGAAGAATGTCTCATAGGATTCTGTCATTAACTTAGTTACCAAAAAAGGAAGGAGAAATGCAGTCAGCTTGTTGTTCTTAGACTCCCCATGTCTTTACAAGAATGAGAACGAGGCTGTGAATTGCTTCAAGGAAATGGATTCTCACTCATGGGCAAAAATCATTAGATTTGGGTCAGTGTTAGCATAAATACCATAAACAGGGCTCATCCAAATGAGGGCCACAGGAATGTTTGGTGCTGTCTGGCAAAGAGAACTGGAGGCACAGAAGACATTTAGATAAAGAATGGCCAGCTTGACTTCCCTTACAGTCTTCCTTCTGCTCTCTGCCCTACATCACCCACACTTGCACTTGATACACCCACATTTTTCACAAGCTTGATATTAAATAAATATTGTGTTCTCAGTATTTTGTTTTAGGTGTATAAAGTAAATATTTCCTTTTTATATAAGCAAATTATAAAAAAATTCTTTTTGTATACAAGGAAAGCATATAAAAGTGAAAAAGGACATCAGTCCTATAACATTACCTCTGCCCCAAGTCCAGTCATATTTCTGTGACATAAATATAAGTAATAACAATAAGGACTATTTTATAGATCAAAAATTTTTGGATAAAAGTGTTCCAACTTATATACTGGGGCATGAACTTAATTTGTTTTAGAATTTTGGAAAAGATGGCTACAATGTATTTGTGTGGGAAACAGGACCAAGATTATGTTTGTCACTCTGCAGAGTTTGTGAATTAAAATAAAATTTTACCAAATACTTCTGCTTAAAAAATATTTTCAAATAAAAGTGATCACGAATCAAGGTACTCATAATGGTACATCATTATGATGTCTGTTTTTACAATATTGGGATTATATCATACATATTATTTCTAAGTTGGCTTTTGTCAATAAGCAAATGTTTATAGATAGTCATCTTGAAGCATTGGCAAAATAACTGTATTAGATTGGTTTCATAATACATAAATGTTGTACTTTACAGAATGATTCTCCTATTTTTTCCAAACATTTTCAATAGTTCTTCCTACAATCAATATTGTAAGAAATATTTTTAATATGTACCACTCATTCAAGAAATTTTATTGGCTTCCTGTGTTATATTATTAGATCACAAAATGTATATTTTGAAATAGAAGCTATTGTATTGCTTTCTAGGTTTAGTAATTTTCAATTGATACTTCATTCTTCATGAAAACATTTGATTTTTTAAAAGAATT
>NW_004524868.1:1588576-1591124 GCF_000260255.1 Octodon degus | reverse complement strand
TTTATTTATTTATTTATTGTATTTTAGGAAGGGTCTACAGGGTGTTCAGGGTCTCACTACTAGGTCGGGCTCATAGTGACTGTCCTGTTTACAGGCTCCCAAGAGCTGGGATTACATGTGCATGACACCATGCCCAGTCTCAATTGACATCTCAGCACACCCTAGTGGTGGGGCAGGCACTGAAGGCCCAGGGATCAAACTCCTAGTCCCTGTGCCTGCTTGCAGATGCTTTAATCCACTGAGCTATTTGGCTGGTCTGGTGATCTGCTTTTAGAATACAGTTCTAAAGACATGATTCATTAGGGGCTTCCTGGCTAATTCTGGAAAATCCAATATAATCTCATTATGAAAAGTCCTTATTTTAATCTTGTCTTCAAAGCCTCTTTGCCATGGGAGGCAACATACTGATAGACTGTAAGGATCAGAAATTGGGCATATGTGGGGCTTCATCATTCTATCTGCACCAGAACAACCATCCACATTATTTTTCACATGTCCTATGAGATGTTCATTGATGAAACAGGATTGATCTTTTTGCCCTGTAGATCACCTTGATCAGGGTTCTAATCTTTGACAGTGACATCACTGTGTCAGAAAGAGAAGGACTGGTTCAAGTTTGCAAAACAAAGAACAAGAATAGAAGTTTCAGTCTTTCCACACAGTGAGAGGTTTTTCAGCAAAAGATCAGTGAGAATTCACCACTTAGGTTTAAGAAGAGACAGAACACTTAAGATCTGACTCTTCACTGCATCCTTTTCTCTTTTATATTTCAGAGTTCCTGGACCTCAGGGTGGTGAGCAAGGACAAGGAGTGTGCTGGGTGGCTGGAGGTTTTCTACAATGGGACCTGGGGCAGTGTCTGCCGCAGCCCCATGGAAGACATGACCTTGTCAGTGATCTGCAGACATCTTGGCTGCGGGGACAGTGGGACCCTTGACACTTTTGTTCCTGCCAGGGAAGGTTCTAGACCACAGTGGGTAGATGGAATACAGTGTAAGAAAACTGATGCCTCTCTCTGGCAGTGTTATTCTGACCCTTGGAACTCCAGATCTTGTCTTCCAAAGGATGAAGCTTATATCATTTGTGCAGGTGATGTACCATTTTCTTGTATCCTTCTCTATTCTTGTGTCTGTCAGGAGGGTTTAAAGTCAAACTTCTGTTACATAAACCACTTGAAATCTGCTATCATTTTGTTGAGTTTTTCCATATGAAATATTTTAGGCTCAATAAACTGTTGTCAGGTATTATGGTGTTCATTCAGTCCAAATGAGTAATCTGAGATTAAATGTAAGTTTAGGTACATTATTCACATTATTAAGTACATTAAATACACTGTTAAGTACAAGCTTAAAGAACATTATGATTAATTTTGAGAATCTAAGTCTACTTGATTCATCTTTTTTTATCTTGTGGTTCTTTACTCTGAACTATACCTACAACATTCAGACAAGTTCCAACATAAATATTTTGGAAGAAAGAAATTCAAAACATTTTAAAAGAAAGTTGATTTCAGACTAGACAAGAGAAGAAAATATAGTCACTCCCTTATGGACACTCAAAAGTGCAGACAGCATATGTTAGCCTAAAATTTGAATGTCAAAATTTGAACACTGCTGTAAATACTTATACATCAATGGATAAGGGAAGTCATGTTAGGTTAAGCTGTGAAAAATGAGTAGGCTTCATTCAGTGAAAAAAGTAATAAAGAACAGTTATCATCAAGACATCAACCAATAACAAATGCTGGTGATACTGTGAGGAAAGAAGAACACTTTTCCACTGTTGGTGAGCATACAGTTTTGTGCAACCACTATGGAAATCAGTATGAAAATTCTCATAAAACTAGGATTAGAGGTCACATTCCATCCAGCTATTTCCCTCCTGGGTATTTTTCCAGACGTATTGAAAGCAGCATACCACAGCTATGTATGTACAACCATATATAGAACAGCACAGTTTGTCCTAGCTACATCTTGGAACTGATCCAAATGCCTACCATTGGGGAATGAATGCATAAAGAAATGGCATTTGTACACAATAGTGTATTACTTATGTATATAAAAGGGTAAACTTGAGGCTTTTATTGGTAAATGGATGCAACTACAGACCACCCTGGCAAGTAAAATAAATCAGACCCACATGTGCAGTCATTACATTGTCTCTTCCCACACTGTGGAACCTGAGTGGATGTAATCTGAAGGGTAACATGGATACCATGAAAGGGGAAGAAACTGTTCTGAGGAAAGGAACAACTGGAATGAGGAAAAGGAACAACAAAACAAGAAAGGGAGAGAAAAAATTATGTATATATATAGGAGAGTAATAGGTTGGATAGTTGTTCTGCTAATTTCTACCTCTCTGTTTTAAGCAATAGTTGATATTTTTCTTCTTTTTTTGACCAATCTTATAAGATTTTATCTGTTGGGGCCGAAGAGATGGCTCAGTGGTCTAAAGCACCTACTTCGAACAAGCTCAGCAAAGCACAGGGACCGCGGTTCAATCCCCCAGCACCACATGCCAGCCAGCCCCGCCCCCTGGTGGGCTGAGCT
>NW_004524868.1:1585324-1588321 GCF_000260255.1 Octodon degus | reverse complement strand
AAAAAAAACTTCTTCAATGCCACAGCAGGGGGAAAGTGCAAGAGACACAAGCCTATATAATATAGTGGCCATAGAGAATGTCATCTTTTAAACAGACCCAATAACAATAACAATCCTTCTGCAGAGGCATTTAGTTGTTTATGGTGTTTTCTACCTCATAATGAAGAACTGTGGAAAAGTCAGGGAACTAATTTCCCTTCATTTTCATATGGAGCTTCTTTATTAAGAAGCCCAAACTTCTGGGGTCGGATTTAATCATCCAAGTCTTTTTTATTATTTTAATACTGTAAAACTGTAGCTTTCTCCACCTCACACAATATATTCCATGGTGCCTTGCCTGAATTTCAAGCCTGTCATCTTCCCATTTCTTTATACCAGAAATATTTCCATCATTCCAAATTCTAATCAATCTGTTCTCTTAAAGCATTAAACCTCAATCACTTACACACAAAAGAGACAACATCCTGACCTCTCAGTGCATTGAAACTTTCATTTCTTGAGCACTTTCCTTCTGTTTCACTTCAGTGTATGGCTACACCACTGACCAACAGCAGATGGGGCAGCTTTCAGATCTAGTTCTGTTCTCTATTTCTTATTTTCCTATGAAGCAGTTTCTTAATCATTACCTTATCTTTTTCCTGACAAATTTTCTCTAGATTCCTTGTGTACACAACTACCTTTCCTTGTATTTTCTAGTAAAATACAGAAAAAATTAAAATCATCTATCAAGCATTTCTTGCCTGTACCAAACTCAGAAAAGGACTAGTGAACTATGCCCAACTACTGTACAATTATCTTGGAATAATGCATAAAGAGCTTATAGTAGTATTAAATTCATGGATACAGTTCTACACTGTCTCCAATTTCTAGAGTGCTTCTCTGGTATAGACATTTACCAAATTGTAGTATTTTACATCCTCTCTGCTCTGTATACTCTGCTCTTTTAACTCAAGCATCGACTCTTAAATGATACTTTTGTCTCACTTATTTTAGAGAGCATAAAAATTTCAGCTGCAAACTCAACAAGTCTGCAAATTTACATCTCCTGTCAATAATCTATCTGGTTTCCTGGATGAGTGGCCTCAGTCTTCAACTTAAACCAGCTCTACTTCTGAGCTACACATTCAAGTCCCACTAACCCCACTGAAGACTTTCTTCTTCTGTGTTGCTTTCATTTTTTTTTTCAAAATTTTATTGATAAACAGATAGCAATGAGACAATTTCAAATCAAATCAGAAGTACAGTTTCAACAAATAATACACTGCATATATTCTTCTTAGTGGTTAATTGCTGTACAAGATGCTGACTTGAGATCTCATTTACAAACACCATTAGAACAAATCATTCTATTCATTAAGAGAATACAACTATATATCTATCCTAAACACTTTGAATACACAGATACAAAATGGACATTCATCGGTATACTTCATTTTTCCAAAGTTCCGTTATTCAATATTATAGGTGTGTAAACTCATCAAAATATTCTAAAAGAGTCCAGTAGCCCATAATAGCATTGGGTCTTCTGTTTAACTGGCAATGTCAGAAATTATTGACCTGAGTCCCCCACAGCTCAACTTAACAGCATGGCTTTATTTCTTATATTTCGTCTTCATACTTTTCTACTGGATGGTTAAGACCAAGGTAAAGCAGGACCTGTGCAACGAGAGTTGTAGCTTTTTGGTCTGAGAAGGTCAGTGAAATGCCCTCAGGATTTATCTTGAGATCCTGTACCTCAGATTGTAGAACCTTTGTCAGTGCAGCCATGTGGATGAGTCACGGGCATTGCTTGGCCAATGTGCTGTCTGTGAAAGCCTGAGACAGTGTCTTCTCCCCATGTGACTCTCCTTAGGCACACTCTACGTCATCGATCACTTTCCTCTTTGGCCCCATAATCTTCTTGATCAGAAAATTTGGGACACTACCGAGGTACATGACGTTACAGTACAAGTTCTCATGTGTCCTGAGTCTTAATTGACCTTAGAAAGTTAGGGCCAAAATATTGGCATTCTTTGTAGGCCTCCTTTTTCTCTAATTTTGCTCTGAAACTTAGGTTGCTAACCATCCAGAAGACAAGCTTATTGTTATTATCAAACGACTTAGGCTATCAAACTTAACCTCACTATCTCACTGCATTTCAAACATCTTAGGCATAATAAGGAACAGGTATTTTCATCAAGTATTGATATGTTGAACTTTAAGTCCCTACATAATATGATAAAAAAAACATTTAAAAACTAGATTATATTTCAGAAACAGGACAAAGAATTCTACACTTCTTATGTTTGCACAAAAGACCAAAAATCCCAACACATACAACCCTGAAGCAGGACAGTCC
Source organism: Octodon degus (assembly GCF_000260255.1). NCBI lineage: Eukaryota > Metazoa > Chordata > Mammalia > Rodentia > Octodontidae > Octodon > Octodon degus. The sequence continues at coordinate 1,585,983 of NW_004524868.1, read as the reverse complement.
CACAACATTCCCCCTCGTGTCTCTCGCTTTCACCCACAAAACCCTCCTGTTGAACATCCAACAACCCGAGAGACATCCCAGCAACAACTGGCATGTTATGATAAGCTGCCCACACTCAGAACACCAAAATGACAGGCACTCCAAACATGAAACCACTATTACCAATTATTACCTGCAGTGCAGTACCTCAGTTCACAGCCATCAGTACATATAGCTAGTCAGGGTAAGAATCCTTCCAATCAACCACCAGATTAAAGAATCCTCAGGATCATTGCCTTGCTCATCTTCCACACACAACTGTATGGCTTGACATTGTCATGTTTCCTAGGTCATCTCCTTTCCCTCTCTTGATTAGTTAGTACTTCAGCTCCTGCTTTCTTTTTACTTGTATTATATATTTCTATTTGTAATTCTTCTTTGGAGTTTTTATACTAGGGAAACTATATGATATTTATACATGTGTGTCTGGTTAATTTCACTTATGAGTTATGGTCAAGAGGCATCCACTTTAATATGAAGGCTTGAAGTTTATCATTCTTAATAGCTGCATAATACTCCATAGTGTAAAACTACCACATCTTTCTCAACCATTACTCAGGTGATGGGTATCTTGGTTGTTTTCAAGATTTGGCTATCACAAATTGTGCTGCTATAAACAT
>NW_004524868.1:1583907-1585224 GCF_000260255.1 Octodon degus | reverse complement strand
GCTTGCCAGGCAGGTACTTATTCTACTGCACTATCTCCCTGGCCCCAGTATTATAGTTTTTATTAACTTTTTATTTTCATTTTTCCCAAATTTGTCTTCACCAATCATATTGTAATTATCTACCTATTATCTATCTATCTATCTATCTATCTATCTATCTATCTATCTATGCCATTGCATTCTGATAATTTTATTAGTAAGGATCACTTCAAGTGAGTCTTATTAGATAGTAGTATATGAATTTTAATAGCAGTTATTACATTACATTCTAAGATCACTGTTCTATTTTTTATTTTATTCTGTTTTATTTTTTGGCAGAATCAGGACTTGAATTCAGGCCATTGCTCTTGCCACACTGGTGTTATTATACTGTGCTAATTCCCCAGCCTTTATTTAAAAAAATATTTTAAATATATTTATTCATTTGGTATAGGACCTTGCTACACAGCTTGGATGCCTTCCCAGTGCTGGAATTACAGGTATGTGCCATCATGCCAAGTTTTGGTGGCTGGCCTGACAGGTGGTGTTAGAGCTCAAACCTGGGTCCTTGCACTTTCCAGGAAGGTGCTCAGACTACCAAGCTATCTCCCCAGCCTAAAGATAACTAATCTTTAATTGTAACTCTTATATCTAGATAGAAAATATCAATTATTTTTATGCCTTAACCACTAAGCAATAGCCAAAGTACATTCCCAAGTCAAAAATCAACAACATATAAACTCACTCACATCTTTGTAGGATATGATGAAATGAGAATAACTGATCACAGTGTTGCTGAGATCAAATCAGCTGGAACTTCATAGATATCAGGCATAAAATGATCCAAACATTTATTTTTCCTTATGACATTCTCTCTCTCTCTCTCTCTCTCTCTCTCTCTCTCTCTCTCTGTCTACACACACACACACACACATACACACACACACTTCATTTTTTTATTGAACAACACAGTAGGATTTGCCTAATACATTTGAGAGTGTGATGATGAACGTTTCAAAAGTAGGTACATGTTCTCTTCCTCAACTCATGTTTTTTACTGTTGTTTCTTTCCAGTGCAGGCAGAGTGCATCTGTTTTATGTATATTGTTTTGCATTTATGTTTAATCTTTGTTTCAACTCTATCGATTTCATTGATTTCATTTGAGTGCTGTGTTTTGTCTTTGTCCTGTTGTGTATTCTACTTTCTTGATGTTTTTATTTGAGGTTATGCTGACACTTCTCTCTCATTAGGGAGCTATGTTCTCTTCACATTCTCTAAAACCTGCTTAAACTTTTCCTTTTATTTATTTTTTTTAAATTTTATTTATTTATTTATTT